>NW_028261399.1:869447-876947 GCF_051295495.1 Thamnophis sirtalis | reverse complement strand
GCAGCCTTCCAATATGTCAGGGGCTGCCCCAAAGAAGAGGGAGTCAAGCTATTCTCCAAGGCACCCGAGGGCAGGACAAGAAGCAATGGGTGGAAACTAATCAAGGAGAGAAGCAACTGGGAATTAAGGAGAAACTTCCCAACAGTGAGGACAATTAACCATTGGAACAGAAGATGCCCCCAGAAGTTCTGGGAGATCCATCACTGGAGGTTTTTTAAGAAGAGATTGAAAGGAATTTCTCCAGGATGGTTGAGCAGGGGGTTGGACTAGAAGACCTCCAAGATCCCTTCCAGCTCAGTTATTCTGTATTCTATAAGGGGACCGGAGGCTCTATGAGGAATAGTTGCAGGAATTAGGTATGTCCAGTCTAGTGCCCAGGGACGTGGTGGCTCAGTGGCTAAGACGCTGAGCTTGTCAACCAGAAAGGTCGGCAGTTTGGCAGTTCGAATCCCCAGTGCCGCATAACAGAGTGAGCTCCCATTCCTTGTCCCAGCTTCTGCCAACCTAGCAGTCCGAAAGCATGTTAAATAATGCAAGTAGAAAAATAGGGACCACCTTTGGTGGGAAGGGAACAGCGTTTTGTGCGCCTTCGGCGTTGAGTCATGCCAGCCACGGTGACGTCTTCGGACAGTGCTGGCCACACTTGGAATACGGCATTCATTTTTGGTCGCCACGATGTAGAAAAGATGTGGAGACTCTAGAAAGAGTGCAGAGAAGAGCAACAAAGAGGATTAGGGGACTGGAGGATAAAACATATGAAGAATTGTTGCAGGAACTAGGAATGTCTAGTTTAATGAAAAGTAGGACTAGGGGAGACAGGATAGTAGCGTTCCAATATTTGAGAGGCTGCCCCAAAGAAGAGGAGAGGGTCCACCTAATCTCCAAAGCCCCCAAAGGCAGAACAAGAAGCAACAGATGGAAACTGATCAAGGAGAGAAGCGATTAAAGAGAATCTTTAATTATCTGGAATTAAAGAGAATTAAAAGAGAATCTTCCTAAGGAATTAAAGAGAAACTTCCTAAGAGTGAGATCAATCAACCAGTGGAACAGAAGTTGTAGATGTTCCATCACGGGAAGTTTTTACAGATACAGAATAACAGCGTTGGAAGGAGTCTTGTAGGTCATCTAGTCCAGCCCCACCCAAGCAAGAGACCCGCCACCATTTCCGACAGAGGGCAGCCCAGTCTCTTCTTGAAAGCCTCCAGGGATGAAGCTCCCTCAACTTCCGAAGGCAACTTCTCTTCCATGGGTTGATTGTTCTCCCTGTCAGGAAATTCCTCCTTATTTCAAGGTTGAATCTCTCCTTGGTCAGTTTCCATCCATTCTTCCTCCTCTGGCCTTCATGGAAAACAACCTGACCCCCTTCCTCCTCTCTGTGGCAGCCCCTCAAATATTGGAAGATGCTCTCCTGCCTCCCCTGGTCCTTCTCTTCCCTCGACTAGCCAGGCCCAGTTCCTGCAACCGTCCATCGTATGTTTGAGCCTCCAGTCCCCTCATCAATCTGGTTGCTCTTCTCTGCACTCTTTCTAGAGTCTCAGCATCTTTTTTACAATGTGGTGACCAAAACTAGATCGGTACTCTAGGTGTGGCCTTACTAAGGCTTTAAAGATGTTTTGCTTCTTATTCAAGATATCAAGGCAGTGATATCTAACCTTTTGGGTCCTGAGTGCCCAAAGCATGTGCAACCCCCCAAAATACAATGCAAGCCCCTCCTCATGCCTTCCCACCCCTCAAGGCATGCCTGTGCATCCCCTGCCCATGTGTCTCACCCTCCCTCCCTTTTTGGCTTCCATGCTGGTGCGGGAGGCTTTCCAGGCCCCAAATGGGATGAAGTGGGCAAGCATGCAGCAAACCCCCAAAATGTGTGCGCCCCTCTCCCCCCGCACATGCACAGCAAAGACGTGAAGACTGGCTGGCTGGCGGGAGGCATGCGTGCATGCACGGTGGAGCTGCCTAGGGCGATGGCTGGCGTGCCCGCAGAGAGGGCTCTGCATGCCACCTGTGCCCTCGGTTTGCCATCCCAGGTACAAGGCCTCCTGCTTGAGCAGGGGGTTGGACTAGAAGACCTCCAAAGTCCCTTCCAACTTTTATTCTTCTCTCATTCTTCGCTCCAACGCTGTTGGGACTTAGGAAATGCACCATCTTCTCTATCAGGGGATCTGCCCTTTGGAGAACCCCAACTCCACCCCGAGACCCACATGTCTCTCATGTTGCCGACATTAGGAAAGCCTTTGAAGGGGAAAACCTGGCGGTCTTCCCAGGCCCGGGGCTGGGGTGGGCGTCGAGCCCCTCTGGGCAGGATTGTCCTGTGGTATGTTTCCCCCGGACAGACCCACCCCCCCGTTTCAACCTTCCCTCTCTTTGAATGATATGTCTGCAGTTTGACAGCCTCCCATTAAATAAATAAATGATACAAAGCAATCATTTGCGCCTCTCCACGCTAACCAGGTAGATTCCCAGGAACAAAGGCAGGTAGTCCTCGATGTACGATCATAACGGAGGCCAACATTTCTGTTGTTAAGTGAAATGGGGGTTGCCCTGTTTTGCGACCTTCCTTGCCACCATTGTTAAGGGAATCACTGGAGTTAAGGTCATGGCCCAGAGGATCTCCATGGGTTGCCCTCTGTCCTCTTTGGAAGAGCTTTAGCGCTCCCACTGCCTTAAGAAAGTTCAAAATGTTCTTAAAGACCCATCTCATCCTGGGCACCCTTTTCTTTTTAAACTATTACCATCTGGCAGCCGGTACAGGGCAATAAACAACAAGGGCAAATAGGCTGAAAAACAGCTTCTATCCCAGGGCAGTTGTTGTTAGTTGCAAAATCGTGTCCGACCCATCGCAACCCCATGGACGACATTCCTCCAGGCCTTCCTGTCCTCTCCCATCCCCTGGAGCCCATTGAAGCTCACACCAGCTACTTCGATGACTCCATCCAGCCCCCTCCTTCTCTGCCGTCCCCTTCTTCTTCTTTTGCCCTCCATCGTTCTCAGCATGAGGCTCTTCTCCAGGGAGTCCTTCTTCCTTCTCATTAGGTGGCCAAAGTACTTGAGATAGGTAGGTAAGTAGGTAGGTAAGTAGGTAGGTAGGTAGATAGATTAGATTAGATTAGATTAGATAGGTAGGTAGGTAGGTGGGTAGGTAGATGATAGATAGATAGATAGATAGATAGATAGATAGATAGATAGATAGATAGATAGATAGATAGATAGATTTTTGTTGTGAGTTGCAAAGTCATGTCCAACCCATCGCAACCCCATGGACCACGTTCCTCCAGGCCTTCATGTCCTCTATCATCCTCTGGAGTCTATTTAAGCTCACGCCAACTGCTTTGATGACTCCATCCAGCCCCCTCCTTCTCTGCCGTCCCCTTCTTCTTTTGCCCTCCATTGTTCCCAGCATGAGGCTCTTCTCCAGGGAGTCCTTCCTTCTCATTAGGTAGCCAAAGTCTTTGAGTTTCCTCCTCAGGATCTGCCCTTCTAAAGAGCAGTCAGGGTTGATCTCCTCTAGGACTGACCGTTTGGGTGGCCCTGCAGTCCAAGGGACTCAATGCAGGAGTCTTCTCCAACACCAGAGTTCAAAGGCCTCCATTCTTTGGCCCTCAGCCTTCCTTGTGGTCCAACTTTCACAGCCATAGTAAAATATTAATGCAGTATCAGGGATATTCAATTCAATTGTGTAGAACACTGATGGCGAATCCATAGCAAATGTGCCTGAGGTGGCATGCAGAGCCCTCTCTGTGGGCATGGGCCCTGTTGTCAACTGGTCTTCGTGGATGCTGGAGTGCCAGAAAATGTCCTGAAAAATGGCCAAAAAAAATGAGTGGCTCATTTAAGAAATTGCCTTGCTTAGCAATGCAAATTCTGCTCTAAATTTGTGGTCGTAAGTCAAGGACTCAGTTATAATGCAAGGATCCAAGCTTCTAGTCCCCCATCCCCTGGGAAGCATGTCCCATTTGTAAAGGCCTAGGATGCGCTGACGTCCATGCGCTCCAAGTAACCGAGACCTGGAAGGGACCCTGGAGGCCTTCTAGTCCAACCCCCGGTCCCTGTGAGCCGTTAATGCCTTGTGACCTGTGCATATGAAGCCCTTCTTCAGAGCCTCCCACTGTTTCCTTTCTTTTAAAGAAATACTCAAAGGTTTCCCCATCACATTGAACAACGAGGCAGCTCTGCTGCATGCATCAATGCACATGTGAGGCTGTGGGGTAGGGTTGGGGGTTAGGCCTGGGGTTAGAGTTTGGGTTTGAGAAGTTTTTGGTTAGGGTTAGAGTTAGAGTTAATTAGAGTTAGAGTTAGTTAGAGTTAGAGTTAGAGTTGGGGTTGGGGTTGGGGTTGGGGCTGGGGCTGGGGCTGGGGCTGGGGCTGAGGGTTGGGGCATTAGGTTGGGATTAGGAGTTAGGATTGGGGATGGGGTTGGGTGAGGATTGGAGTTGGGGTTGGGGTTGGGGCTATGCCTAGGGGGTTGTGTTGTGGGTTTGGGGGTTGGGGATTGGTTTAGGATTAGGAGTTAGGATTGGGGTGGGGGTTAGGATTGGGGTGGGGCGTTTGGGGTTTGGGTTAGGATTGGGACTGGGGCTGGGGACTGGGGTTGTAGGATTAGGGCCGTGATGGCAAACTTATGGCACGCCAGCTGCATCTTCATGGCCTGAAAAACTGCCATTTCCAAGGCTGTTTTGGGGGGCCTTTTCAGGCCCGCCTAACAGCTGAAAAACGGCTTGAAAATGACCCCCCCCCCAAAAAAAACAGCCAAAAACCAAGCCTTTGTGCACCAGCCAGCTAGTCTTTGGGTTTCTGCCCCCCCCAGCACATGTTCCAGTTTGGGTCCTCGGTGCCGAAAAGGTTCGCCATCACTGGGTTATGGAGGGGGGGGCAGCCCAGGCCGCGGTGCTTCCGCCGTGCTCCGATGCTGCTGGGTGCAGAGTCTGGGTGGGGCTCAAACAGGTTTCAGCACCGGCTCTGCTAATCAGGTCCCCGTGGGAAAAGGGAAGGGATTCCTTTGATTTCAGCACCTCTGGTGGATGATGTCATCGCTCCATCCCTCCCTCCTTTCCTCCCCCCCCCCATTTCTCTTCCCCTTATCACCAGTCCCAACATGTCTCTGGGGTGGAGGAAGCGCCAGGCAAGGGGAGGGAAGGAGAGCCAGGCACATCTGCGCTTCCCCCCTGCGGTGACTTCCACCAGCCAAAACCACAACCCAGATCTCAGCAAAGGACGGGCAGTCCTCGAGTTATGACCATTCGTTTAGTGACCATTCAGAGTGACAGCCGCATTGGAAAAAAAAGGACTTTTCACAGTTATGACCATTGTAGCATCTCGCGTGATTAAAATTCGGACGCTTGACAACCGTCTCACATTTATGACGGTTGCAGTGGTCATGGGATCCCCTTTTGCGACCTTCCGGCAAGCAGGCTCAATGGAAAAGCCGGATTCATTTAACGACTGTGGCAAGAAAGGTCATAAAATGGGGCAAAAGTATGAGGTCTTGTGCTCATTTTCCATCTCATCGTTTCCGAACGGTTTCTGCCCGACGGTTGCACCGAAAGCTAGCGGAGGAAACAGCCCATCAATATTTAAACCAAAAAAATACGAGCAAAAACTAGTTCTGCAGGTTGCAACCTATTTGGTTGTGCTTTAAAAACCCGTGTGGCCCTGGCGCATGTGTGAATGGGGCGTGCAAGGCTAAAACCTGGAGGATGAGCATTAAACGCTCGCCCCAAATTGACCCTCCTGCATGTCCCACGAATAGGATAGTATGATTTATCAATGGAAGAAGCGGGGGAGCCACGGAAGAGGGAGACCCTGTGTGAGGCTGCCCAGAAGTACTCACAGCTGCTTAGCTTCTAGTCTTGTGTGTGTGTGTGTGTGTGTGTGTTTGTGTTTGTGTGTGTTTGTGTGTGATTGTGCTGCCTGTGAGGATTGCGGTCTTGCTCCTTCTGAGTTGCCATGGCAGGCAGCTGTTGGTGACTCGGTCCAGGCTGTGAGCCTGGGTCGCCGGCCTCTTGTGGGGTAAGGATGCAACATCAGCAACCTCCGGGGACGGGATGGGGAGTGTGGGGCCAAGGGAATGGGGAGAAAAGGGGCGGCTGAGCCCTCGGCTGTAGAACGGGGGGGGGAGTCCGGCTGGAAGAGGCTCTTGAGCCCTCCCACCCCCACCCCGCCCCGAGGCTGTGAAACAGATGGTGGGAGGTTGGCACATTCGGGCTTGCGAGGTTTTGTTCATGTGGACTCACAATAAAGTGAGAGGGTGTGGTTGTGTTTTCCTGTCTGGTTAGGCTGAGAAGAAGACTTGCACTGTAACGTCTGGCCCAGCATTTCCCTTCTTTCAAATACTGAGTCCCTTCCTCTCCCCCTCTCCCTTCTCATTTCTCCCTGTCCTGCCCTCTCCTCCCTTCCCTTCTCCTCTCTTCCCCGCCCTTCCCTACTGCCCTTCCCCTCTCCCCCTTCCCTCTCCTCCCTTCCCTTGTATCTCCCTTCTCTCCCTTCCCTTCCCCTCTCCTCCCTTCCCTTCTATCTCCCTTCCCCTCTCCTCCCTTCCCTTCTCCTCTCTTCCCCGCCCTTCCCTACTGCCCTTCCCCCTCTCCCCCTTCCCTCTCCTCCCTTCCCTTGTATCTCCCTTCTCTCCCTTCCCTTCCCCTCTCCTCCCTTCCCTTCTATCTCCCTTCCCCTCTCCTCCCTTCCCTTCTCCTCTCTTCCCCGCCCTTCCCTACCACCCTTCCCCTCTCCCCCTTCCCTCTCCTCCCTTCCCTTCTATCTCCCTTCTCTCCCTTCCCTTCCCCTCTCCTCCCTTCCCTTCTATCTCCCTTCCCCTCTCCTCCCTTCCCTTCTCCTCTCTTCCCCGCCCTTCCCTACTGCCCTTCCCCTCTCCCCCTTCCCTCTCCTCCCTTCCCTTGTATCTCCCTTCTCTCCCTTCCCTTCCCCTCTCCTCCCTTCCCTTCTATCTCCCTTCCCCTCTCCTCCCTTCCCTTCTCCTCTCTTCCCCGCCCTTCCCTACCACCCTTCCCCTCTCCCCCTTCCCTCTCCTCCCTTCCCTTCTATCTCCCTTCTCTCCCTTCCCTTCCCCTCTCCTCCCTTCCCCGCCCTTCCCTACCACCCTTCCCCTCTCCCCCTTCCCTCTACTCCCTTCCCTTCTATCTCCCTTCCCCTCTCCTCCCTTCCCCTCTCCTCTCTTCCCCGCCCTTCCCTACCACCCTTCCCCTCTCCCCCTTCCCTCTCCTCCCTTCCCTTCTATCTCCCTTCCCCTCTCCTCCCTTCCCCTCTCCTCTCTTCCCCGCCCTTCCCTACTGCCCTTCCCCTCTCCCCCTTCCCTCTCCTCCCTTCCCTTCTATCTCCCTTCTCTCCCTTCCCTTCCCCTCTCCTCCCTTCCCTTCTATCTCCCTTCCCCTCTCCTCCCTTCCCTTCTCCTCTCTTCCCCGCCCTTCCCTACCACCCTTCCCCTCTCCCCCTTCCCTCTCCTCCCTTCCCTTCTATCTCCCTTCTCTCCCTTCCCTTCCCCTCTCCTCCCTT
>NW_028261399.1:867229-869247 GCF_051295495.1 Thamnophis sirtalis | reverse complement strand
GAGACAGAGAGTGGGTGAGAGAGAGAAAGAGAGAGAGAAGGAGAGAGAGAGAAGGCGAGAGAGTGGGAGACAGAAAGTGTGTGTGTGTGAGAGAGAGAGAGAGGAGAGAGAAAGAGAGTGGGAAAGAAAAGAGAAAGAGGAGGGAGAGAGTGTGTGAGAGAGAGAGAAAGAGAGAGAGAGGGTGGGAGAGAAAGAAGAGAGAGAAAGAGGGAGGGAGAGAGAGAGAAAGAGAAAGAGATAGAAAGAGGGTGGGGAGGAGAGTGGGGGGCAGAGAGGGTGAGAGAGAAAGAAGAGAGAGAGAAAGAGGGAGGGAGGACAGAGAATGTGAGGGACAGAGAGAGAGAAAAAAGAGGAGAGAGAGAAAAAAGAGGAGAGAGAGAAAAAGAGGAGAGAGAGAGAGAGGGTGGGGAGAGAGATATACGTGTATTCTCAGAAACCGAATTAAATATATATGTTTAATTCCATTTAACTATGTCCATATTTAATTCCATATATTTAATTCCATTCAACTATGCCCGATATTTAAATATATATCTATATATCTTGGCCCTTCAAAATTGACTCCTGGTTCTGCTGAGCTTGAAATCTCTGTGTGTGTCTCACCCGCAGAACTCCCAGCACCACAGGTGGACGTGGTCTCCATCTCCATGATCGGCGTGGCCATCATTTCGGGGGTCTTGCTCAGCCTCCTGATCCTGGTGGTCATCCTCATGACTTGCTACCACAAGCGGAAAACCAAGCGCATCACCAAGAAATAGTAAGCAACGGTTGAGCAGACACTCGTGTTGGTTTCCTCTCCTCTCATGATCGACCTTGTCTTATGAGAAGGTCGTGAGAACCGGTCTGCCCGATCCTTTGGTTGTCAGGATTTCCGAGTAATGCACCTCTTGAAATCAGAACTCCAAGTAATGCACTCCTCCTCTCCCAGCCACCTGTTGGAATGGACCTTGGTTCCCATGGGAAAATATTTTGCTTTGACTGCAAAACCTCAGCTTAACTATTTCCCTTCCCCTGTCCCCTCTTTTACTGTGTGACAAAGCCACAAAGATGGACTCAGTCAGGTCCATTCAGGGTTGACATTGGTCATCGTCCTTGAGTTGGAGGTCCTCCAAGGGATAGGAAGGACCTTGGGTGGTGGAGGAGATCAAGGGGTGGGGTGAAACATCAGAGGGAAGAGGATGGATGTATATTTCGATGTGGCAGAAGAGACAAATCCCTTGACGATGGTTTCTGACTGTGGGACAATGTTGGTCAACCTTGGGCACTTGAAGATGGGTGGACTTCAACTCACAGAATTCCCCACCCAGCCATGCCAGGGAATCCTAGAAGTTGAAGCCCATCCAATCTTCAAGTGCCCAAGGTTGAAAAATACTCTTCTAGGAGTCTGGAAGTTGAAGTTCATCCATCCATGGTCGACTCACATTGGGAGTTGAGGTCCGCCCATTTTCAAGTGGTGGACTTCCACTCCACGTTCTGGGGAGGGTAGCCAACTCCTTCTTCTGGAGACAGAACCAGGAAACTGAGTCAACGGTTGGGCTGAGAGGCATTTTCGCCAAGCTCACACCCTCAATACCTCCTCTCCTTCCTCCTTGGCAGTGAGGAAGAACTGACTTTGACCCGGGAAAATTCAATCCGGCGCCTGCATTCCAGCCACAGTACGGGACACCCGGCATCAGGTTAAAAACTTGAGGGTGTGATGGTGGCGGAGAAGTGTGAAAAACTCAACGCTTGGGTGGTAAGTTGTGGAGGAAAGTTTGTTGCCTTCAGGGTGGATTCAGGGGACTGGCCGTAGGACATAGAATCACAGGTTTGAAAGGGACCTTGGAGGTCATCTAGTCCATCCCCCTTGCTCAAGCAGGCGATCCTTACAGAATAACAGAATTGGAAAGGACTTTGGGGGGTTTTCTAATCCAACCCCTTTGCTGAAGCAGGAGATCCTTACAGAATAACAGAGTTGGAAGGGACCTTGGAGGTCTTCTAGTCCAGCACCTTTGCTTAAGCAGGAGATCCTTACAGAA
>NW_028261399.1:764729-862229 GCF_051295495.1 Thamnophis sirtalis | reverse complement strand
TTATCACATCTTTTCTGTATTCTTGTTTTGTCTGTTGGACCTTCAGTAGATTTTTGTTCTTTACTTCAATTAATAGATGTTTTTGACTTTCTTTTAAATAATCAGCCAGTGCATGTTTTTCTTCTTCAACTATTTGCTTCACTTGTAATAATCCTCTGCCACCTGATTTTCGGGGCAGGTACAGTCTTTCAGTATCACCACGTGGATGTAAACTGTAATACATTGTCATTAGTTTCCTGGTTTTTGATCCAAAATGTCCAAATCAGCTTGTGTCCAGTTAACTACACCAGCTGTGTATCTTATAACTGGTATTGCCCAGGTATTTATGGCCTTGATTGTATTTCCACCATTCAATTTAGATTTCAAAATTTTCCTAACTCGCCTGACAATAGTTTTTACTTCTCCATGCTTGATATTATCCAACTGCAGAATGCCTAAGTATTTGTAGGCTTCATTTTCGTTGCATTTAATTAGTTGCCCATTGGGCATTTCAATTCCCTCACATGCAGTGACTTTGCCCCTTTTTATGGATACAGTGGCGCATTTTTCCATGCCAAACTGCATTGAAATGTCGGTGCTGAATACTCGGACTGTGTTTGTCAATGATTGGATTTCTATTTCTGACTTTCCATAGAGTTTCAAATCATCCATATATAGTAAATGCGAAATTTTTTCAACTTCTTTGGCTGTTTGGTAGCCTAATTTCATTTTTTTTAAGATTACTGATAGTGGGATCATTGCGATGATGAAGAGAAGAGGTGAAAGTGAATCACCCTGGAAAATTCCTCGCTTGATATTAACCATTCCATAGATCTCATTCCCTACTGCCAACTCAGTTCTCCATTGTTTCATCGCCTTTTCAGTAAAGGATGTAATATTTTTGCTAATGCCAGTTGTTTCTAAGCATTTTATGATCCAACTATGTGGCAGTGAGTCAAATGCCTTTTTGTAATCAATCCAGACCATATTCAAGTTCGTTTTTCTGTTCTTACAATTTTCTAATATCATTTTATCAATTAGGAGCTGATCTTTTGTGCCCCTGCTCCTTCTTTTGTTGCCTTTTTGCTCTACTGGCAAGATGTTGTTTGTTTCCAAATAATCCATCATGTTATCTGCAATAATGCCTGTGAGTAATTTGAAGGTTGTTGGCAAGCATGTTATTGGTCTGTAGTTTTCAGGTGTTGTTCCTTTAGTTGCATCTTTCTGAATCAAGTATGTTTTTCCAGTTGTCAACCATTCATCAATTTGGCCCTTTTGTAAAATTTCATTCAGTTGCCTGGCCAATATTGCATGTAAACTGGTCAGATATTTGAGCCAGAAACCATGTAATTGGTCCTTTCCAGGTGATGTCCAATTCTTTACCTTTTTTACTCGATTTTTGACCATCTCAGTTGTTATTTCTAATACTTGCATTTGTTTGTTGCCAATCCTTTTCTCAAAGTCATGCATCCACTTTTCTTCCTTATTGTAGTCTTTTGCATTTTCCCACAATTCTTTCCAGAATTCAATTGTAGCCTGCTTTTCTGGTTTTTCACTTTTGGTGTCACCATTTACATTAAGACTTTGATAAAAATGCCGTTGGCCTGATCGAAATTGTTGATTTTGTTTATATTGGATGATTCATGCCTCATATCTTTCAATTTTTCTAGCTGTTGCTATTATCTGCTGTTTTACAATCTCTACAGCTTCATTGATGTTTCTTGTATCCAATCTGTATCTTCTGATTAGCCGATCTATGATTTTGTTGTTTTTAAGCCGTTGCTCATGCATGTTCTTTAAGTTACTAGCATCTGCCCTTAATTTTTTGACTTTTTGTTCTAATCGGATTTTCCACTTTGGCTTTGATGCTTTTTCTGTTGTGTGACTAGGTACTTTGATTTTAATGCCTAGTTCATTAGTGACTATTACAGCTGCACTGTACATTAACTGGTTCGTTTCCAAGATGGATCCCGATTCAATTGTTGAAAACACTGCATTAACCATTTTCATGATAGGGGCCAAAATTTTCTTAGGCACAGTTTTTAGTGATGGTAAACGTTGCCTTTCCTCATTAAGCAGAAAATGCTCCATGATCTTATCCTTCAATTCTTTTTGTTTTTGAGTTAGTTCATCAGTTGGTTCAGTGATAACTGGTTCTAGTGGTGGTGATGTTATTTCCTCCCTGAGAGCTTCTTCTGGGAGTTCTACTACAATGTCTTTAGTTGTGTCTTGAATATCAGTTATTTCTGCTTGTGATATTGTTTTTTTGGTTTTGCAATTTGCCTGAATTTCCTCAAGTTTAATGTCACGAAACATTTTATTCTGTATAATAAATCGCCTTTGATCTGCTAGTCGTTGTTCACTAACATTTGAATCTGGATATTGTTGTTTCCATTATTCATACATTCGCTTTAAATAACCTCTTTTTTCTGGCTCTGAGTTGTAGTAACAGGCCATTATGGCACGGTTTTCATCTGCACTATATTTTTGTCGTTTTGATGGCTGGTCCACTTGTAGCCCACTTGTCGACGGATGTCCAGGGACCCCAACATCCGCCGTGGCCCTTGTTAACCCGCATGACGACCGATGCGGTATAAAATTTTTATTCGTTTCTTTCACCTTATTGTATGGGTTGGCAGTTGTTTTTTTTATGGGGCCAGGTTGCCAACCTGACCCCAACCCTCCTCCTTTCTCATCCGGGCTTGGGACCGGCAACGGCGGAGTTTTATTATTATACAATTGTATCACAGTGGCCAGTTGTTTCGCCAGATTTGGCATTGGTTACTAGTCGGGCCCCACCGAGGGGCCTAGGACTTTGTAAGGTATTTTTGTAATATCCGTAGAGATCCAAGCAGTGCGGCTTTTTTCTTTGACTGATGGTGATTTTGTCAATTTTTAACTGTTTTAAATGTAATTCCAGTGCTTTTGGAATAGCACCCAGTGTGCCAATTACCACTGGAATTACCACTGCTGGTTTGTGCCATAGTCGTTGAAATTATTATTATTATTATTGTACAATTGTATTATTATTATTGTTGTTGTTGTTGTTATTGTTATTTTATTTTATTATTATTATCATCATCATCCTCTTCTTCTTTCTTCTTTCTTCTTCTTTTTTCTTTTTTCTTTTTGCAAGTGCACTGGGTTCTTTTGTACCAGAGACAAATTCCTTGTGTGCCCAACCACACTTGGCCAAATAAAATATTCTCTCTTCTATTCTATTCTCTCTTCTGTTCTCTTATTATATTCTCTATTCTATTTTTATTCTATATTCTATCTATTCTCTTCTATTCTCTATATTCTATTCTCTATTCTATTCTCTATTCTATACTTTATTCTATTCTATATTCTATTTTTATTCTATTATTCTATCACCTACAACTGTATCTATTTCATAAGAGTGAAAAATGGCCATAAGACCCTTTTTTCCGTCCCATTGCAACTTCAAATGATCACTAAGCTAAGTGTTATAAGTCGAGGACTGCTTGCCATGTTTCCAACGCTTGAGCTCCTGTGGCTGGAGTTGGGACCTCCTCCCATGCCCCAAACCCACCCCTCCACCCCATTTCCCCTCGGGTGACCCCCCTCTTCCTTTTGTCCCGCTCAGGGAGAAGATGCCGAGGGACGTAGCTACTCAACCTTGTCCACCGTCCGGGAAATCGAGACCCAGACTGAGCTTCCCCCGCCGCCCCCAACTCCGGTCCCAGAAGATCAGACGGAGGAGAAGGAGAAAGAGAAGGAGAAAGAGAAAGAAGAAGAGGAAGAGCGGAATGACGAAAACAATATCAAGCAAGCAATGACTCACTTTGTTCAAGAGAATGGCACCCTCCGTGCGAAGCCCACCTCCAACGGCATCTACATCAATGGACGGGGACACCTGGTCTGACGCTTGTCCATCTCCCGGCCAGTTTCCCAGGTCCGAGCCAGCTCTGAGCCCTCATCCTAACTGCTTGCTGGGACCTTTTTTGGGGGAAGTGGGAGGCCAAGCGCCCTTGAGACTCAGGTCTTCTTCTTCTGAGCACCTGGCCTCAGGCTGCCCACCTTGGGATCTCCTGAAGCCCTCCTTCCTTCTTCCCAAGACTTTGGCCAACGTAGAAGCCAACTTCTCCTCCAGCGTGGAAGTGAAATCCTGAAGATGCTCAGAAGCCACTTCAGGAACTGGGAGAGTCCCCTTCCCCACCCAGCCCCCAACTGGTCTGGGCTGCCTCTTTGTGCGAATTCATTTTGTGGCCAGGTAGGACTCAGGTTGTGGGGATGGACAAAGCTTTGGAGAAGGACAAGTGAGACCCTTCGGGGCTCTTCAGGTGACTCGACTGGGCTCAGGGGCAAAACCATACAAACTCCTGCATCTTTTATAGTAATTATTACACTTACTGTTGTCGTTGTTGCGATGGCCCTTGGTCCATCCTGGGCAAAAGTTTCCCACAGGCCACCAGCAGTTAAAAAGATGAGCTCCATTTTAATTATTATTTTTATTTGTATTATTAATACGAACTGGGCAAGGAATGTTTCTACTATAAGCTTCAAGGGCTTTCCAGAAAATGCTGAAGAAAGAATCTGGAGACCCAACGGAAGTCCTATTTCCAGACCTTCTACTGGGTCAATGATGTTGAATAATGTGCTTTTGCTCGCCCTGATGAAGTGCACCATGGATCCAGTGGTCCTCCAACTCCTAAAGCCACTTAGAGAGTCCAACACGGATCCAAGGGGTGTCATCCCATCGTTGGAAACCAAGAAGGCTGGGCCACCCCATCTTCAATGATCTTCAAGTCCCTTCCGTCTCTTTAATTTGTATTTCTTAGCATGCTGTAACTATGAATATTTCTAAAGCTAACCAACAACGATGGAAATATGTATGCGTGACAAGTGTGTGTGACCCTGAGGACAGATTTTGTGAGTGCGTCTGCATTTTGAGCAGTGGTTTCACAACCTTAGCAACTGGAAGAAGGGTGGACTTCAACTCCCAGAATTCCCCAGCCAGTATGAGAGTTGAAGTGCGCATATTTTAAAGCGTACTGGCTGTGGGGGATTCTGGCATTTGAAGTCCGCATTTGATATTGAATTTGAAATCTATCTTAGCAAATTTAAGACTTGTCGACTCCCCAAATCCCCTAGCCAGCATGCTTGAAGAGGAGTAGCAAATAGACTTATATCCCGCTTCACAGTGCTTTGGAGCACTCTCTAAGCGGTTTACAGAGTCATCCTCTTGCCCCCAACAATCCAGGTCCTCATTTTACCCATCTCGGTAGGACGGAAGGCTGAGCCAACTTTGAGCCAGTGAGAATCGAACTGCTGGCAGTCGGCAGAATTAGCCTGCAATAACCACTGCATTCTAACCACTGTGAAAGATAGGTAAGTCAGTAGGAAAGAAGGAGGGTGGGAGGGAGGGAGGGAGGAAAGAAGGAAAGAAGGAAAGAAGGAAAATAGCAATAGCACTTAGACTTATATCCCACTTCACAGTGCTTTACAGTCTCTCTCTCTCTAAGTGGTTTACAGAGTCAGCCTCTTGGGTGCAGCATAAGTGGCTGGGGAATTCTGGGAGTCGAAGTCCACCCATCTTAAGCTAAGGTTGACAAAACACTGATTTCGGGTTTTTGGGGAATTGCCAAACTGCTCCGAGTTCTCTTTGGATAGACTTACAAAGTACGTTTCTTAAACCCCAACCCTTTTCTGATAAGGATAGTTTAAATCAGGGGTGTCAAACCTGATTTCATTGAGGGCCGCATCAAGGTTGTGTTTGACCTCAGGGGGCCTGGAGTGGGCGTATTCAGGGTGGATGTGGCCAGCTCATCATCACTCCTGTAAGTAGCCCAAGCGCGCTGCTCCGTTTTCAGCTGCGACGGCCTCCTGCAGCCCTCGGCCAGAGAAAACGGAGCAGAGCTCTCAGGCTGCTACTGGCGCCATTTTTGCTGGCAGAGGCAGCTCGAGCCAGTCCTTCCAGGGCGGCCCCATGAGCCAGATTTAAGCCCCTGGCAGGCCAGATCTGGCCCCCGGGCCTTGAGTTTGACACCCCTGGTTTAAGTCTTCTTGTGCGTGCTACGACTACAATCCATTTTTCATATTGGCAAAGAGTTGCAACCGGGCTGAGCAGCTGCCTCCTTTAGAAAACTTTCTGCCCCAAAGTGGAGGTGAAGGGACCCACAATATCTGGGGCGGAGGGGGCGACAAATTGGGTGTATCAGGGCTCACAGGCAAATGCCTCAAAATTTCATCAGTTTTGGATCTTCTGGATCCCAGTGGGACCTTCTGCTTGGACCAGTGTTGGGTTTCAAAAAAATTTCAAACCTACTCTGTGGGTGTGGCCTCCTTTGTGGGTGTGGCTTGCCAGCCATGTGACCTGGTGGGAATGGCTTGCCGGCCATGTGTTTTCTCTCTCTCTCTCTCTCTCTCTCTCTCTCTCTCTCTCTCTCTCTCTCTCTCTCTCCTTCCTTTTGTCTCTGTCCCTTTTTCCTTTTTTTCTTTCATCTCTCTCTCACTTTTTCTTTCCTTTTTTTATTTCTTTCCTTCTTCCTTTCTTTCTCTCTCTCTCTGTGTGTGTGTGTGTGTGTGTCAGTGGTGGGTTTGAAAATTTTTTGGAACCTCTTCTGTAGGTGTGGCCTGCTTTCTGGGTCCACTGGTGGAACCTCTTCTAACCGGTTCGGTACATTTGACGAATCGGTTCTACCGAACTGGTGCAAACTGGTAGGAAACCACCTCTGGCTTGGACCTTAGTTGGGTCAATGATGTGAAGACTCACTACATCTCAAAATGGCTCATTCAGACATGCAGTTCCTGGAACTACCACAACGGAGCTAACAAACACAACACAACCCCTTCGAACCTGCTGCAAATGTAGCTTTGTCTTTGGCCTCTGAGAGTCTCGACTTACGACCGCCATTGAGCCCAAATATTTATGTTACTAACTGAGAAATTTGCTAAGTGTGTTTTGCCCCCTTTTGCCACCTTTCCCGCCCTGTTGTTAAGTGAATCATTGCAGTTGTTAAGCTAGTAAGATGGGAGTCAAGTGAATCCTGCTTCCCCATTGACTTGGTTTGTCACATGGTCGCAAAAGGGGATCACACGCAGTGATGGGTTTCACATTTTGTTACCACCGGTTAGCCCCGCACGCGCCTGCCTTCCGCACATGCACCCAGCCTCGAAAAAGTGCCTAAATAGGACGGCATTGAACCGGGGCGGGTGGGCAGGCCCACCTGTGATTTCTGGTACTGGTTTGGACAAGCCAGTTCAAACTGGCTGAATATGACCTCTGATCACATGACCCCGGGGGACCAGTGGTGGGTTCCTACTGGTTCGGCCCAGTTCAATCGAACCAGTAGTGTTACTGGAACCAGCAGTGAGCCAGGCTGGCCACGCCTCTGAAACGGTTCCTGGTCACCGCCATCACTGCCGCCATCTTGTTTTTTAGTTCTGCGCATGCGCAGAACAATTTTAATTGAACTGCACATGCGTGACCAAACCCACCCCTGTATGCCGGGACACTACGCCCGTTGTAAATATGAGTCAGTTGCCAAGCGTCCAAATTTTGATCGCGTGGCCAGGTGGCGGTTGCAAGAACGAAAAACAATTGTAAGTCACTTTTTTTCAGTGTCGTTGTAACTTTGAACCAGGGGTGAGTTCCTGCCAGTTCTAACCTCTTCTATAGAAGCGGTTCCACAAATCTACCGTGCCGTTTAGAAGCGGTTCCAGCTCCCTCCCCCTGCCCTGCCTGCCGCTCACTGAATGGCTGGCTCACCAAACGCCCCGCCTGCCTCTAAAAGTCCTATCTAAACCTTCAAGTCTTAAAGCTGTTAGGTTTGAACATCCCTGGGAGTTTTTTCTAAAGGGTTAGGGGTGCAAGGGTCTTGTAACTTGACAGCTTTAAGAATTGCACACTTCAATGCCAGAGTTCCTGAGCCAACATGACTGGAAGAGGAATTATGGGAGTTGAAGTCCATAAGTCTTAAAGCTGTCAAGTTTGAACACCCCTGGGGGGGGGTTCTAAAGGGTTAGGGGTGCGAGGGTCTTGTAACTTGACAACTTTAAGACTTGCACACTTCAACATTTTGGTTGCTAAGCAAGAGCGTTGTTAAGTGAATTTCACCGCATTTTACAAGTTGGCCATGCCCATCCAGTCACATGGCTGCCAAGCCACTCCCACCCAGTCACATGGCCGGCAAGCCACTCCCACAAAGAGGCCACGCCCACAGAAGAGGTTCTAAAAAAAATTTGAAACCCACCCCTGCTTTGAATGGTCACTAAATGAAACTGTTGCAAGTGAAAGGCTGCCTGTAATAGGTTAATGAACCAATAAGCTACAGAAGTGAACTAAGTGGGCTGGGTTTACACAACATGCCCAATGGCATTAAGATAACCACAAATTTACACGTTGTGCACACACAAGTCTTTAAGTGACCCCTTTCAGCATGTTGGACAAATCCCGAGAGTGAGCAGGGTTTTGAAAAGAAATTCTCTAAGGGTCAATTTGCAAAGAAATATTGATTTTCCTCGAAACCCGATAGAGAATTTGTGGGGTCCAAAACTTCTATTTTAATTTCTCCCCGCCCTCCTTCCTCTGAATCTCTCAACTATCGCAACGGGACTCTTTGGGAGTGAATTCAACAGACTCCAGGCCTTTCGAAGCCTTTTAAATATGTATTAATATTGTTATTAGCTTTTTTTTTAAAGTATGAGCAAATGAGCAACTGTCTTTCTATGATCTGTAAATGTCTTTGTACATAGGGGGAAAAAGCAACGTATGTTGCTTCTGTATATGTGCGTGTGTGCATATGTTTGTGTGTGTGTGTGTAAAATACTCTGTAAGTGTGTATAGAAATGGGACTTGGGTTAGGCCTTGTCAGGTGTACCATGCACTGCTGGTTTTGTAAATAAATTGCACTTTTGCCATCCCAGAATTCTGCTTTTTGCTAAATACACAAATCTTGAGTTTTTCTCTACTTCTCATCTAAGCGACCATAATGGATAACTAGCATTGTATGTATTGAAGAAGTAAAAGTAAAGGTAAAAGTTCCCCTCGCACATATGTGCTAGTCGTTCCTGACTCTAGAGGGCGGTGCTCATCTCTGTTTCAAAGCCGAAGAGCCAGCACTGTCCGAAGAAGTCTCCGTGGTCATGTGGCTGGCATGACTCAACGCCAAAGGCGCACGGAACGCTGTTCCCTTCCCACCAAAGGTGGTTCCTATTTTTCTACTTGCATTTTATTATGTGCTTTCAAACCGCTAGGTTGGCAGAAGCTGGGACAAGTCACAGGAGCTCACTCCGTTATGCGGCGCTGGGGATTCAAACCACTGAACTGCCAACCTTTCTGATCGACAAACTCAGTGTCTTAGCCACTGAGCTGCCACGCCCCTTGGAAGAAGTAGGAAGGTTCAAATGGTTTCCAGTTTTGTTTTATTTGACAATCCCTCCAGAAAGTGTAAGTGTGCAAATGTACACATTTCTCTTCAGCTTATGTGTCAGTTCCAGGAAGTCTGGGAGTTGAAGTTCACACATGCTATAATTGCTATGATTGAGAAACCCTGGTGTAAAAGCAGGGATTTCCAACTTTGGCAGTTTTAAGACTTGTGGACTTCAACTCCCGGAAGGATCTTTTCTAGAAAGCTTCCAGAATTCGGGAGTCCACAAGTCTTAAAGTTGCCAAGTTGAAGACTCCTGGTCTAAAGTGTTCTCACAAGTTGGTAAATCAAACATGTACACAAGTACCTAGTAGGGAAATTCTGCTCATGGTTGGAAGCCTCCTAAGAGATCACAAGACAGTTGTTGTCAGAGATGCTCAAGGCAAGACGTATGTGTTGCGTCCCGCCAACAACCTGTGGAGCTGGCAGCCGATTCGGACAGTGAGGAGGGTTGGGGAGGAACCTGGGCCAGTCCTGGAGTCTGGGGGAGGCTCTGAGGAGGGCTCTGTGTCGGAGGCAGAGAGGGGGCCGTATGCCAGTTCTCAGCTGCCTTCCAAGTCAGACATCAGTGAGGCAGAAGAACAGCTGGAGTCTGTTCCCAGTGTCCGCATGCGCAGAGTTGCCAGACGAAGGGAAGAGCTAAAGAACACGAGTCGACTTGGGAGGAAGGCCACAGGTGGACAGTGAATGCCCCCTCCCAGAGGAAATAAAAGAGGAGCGAAAGGGGAGTGGAGTTTGCAGGAGACAATTAAGTTCGCTTCATTGGTTCCTGACTCTCCGAGACTCCTGGCCAAGTTCTGCAGATATCGGCCTGGCAGCTATCCAAGCCAGAGAAAGTCTGTGATGGTAAATCCTCCTTTTAAAGACTTTGCCACCTACGAAGGAGCAGAATTCACTGCAGATTAATAAAGGGGTTTCTTTGCAGGGACAAGGAGTTTGTTTCATGCTCTTGGGAAGCCTCGAACAGTATGCCTCCTCTGCCACCCACATAGGAAATCCTCACCGCATCCCTTCTTCAGCCAACAGGTGGAGAAGCATTGGTGTTACCATCAAGCTATAGGTCTTAAGTCACCTAACATTTCATAAAAACCCATTTGTGAAGGTAGCAGGTAGAATAACAGAGTTGAAAGGGACCTTAGGGTTCTTCAAGTCCAACCCCTCACTCACGTAAGAGGCCCTATCAAACAAACAGCGGTCTGATCTTTTTCTGAGAAGCCTCCAGTGATGGACACATTCCCAACCTCTGGAGGCAAGCTGTTCCATTGGTTAATTGCCCTCATTTTTAGAAGTAACAGAATAACAGAAGCTGGAAGGGTCTTGGAGGTCTTCTAGTCCATCCCCTGGCTCACTCAGGAGATCCTATACCCATGATGGCCCACAGAGCTCTCTCTCCGTTGCCAGCTGTTCTCCTGGTTTCCGTCTTCAATAATCTTCCACCTGTTACTTCTTGTCCTGTCCACAGCTGGTTTTCTGGCCCTTTCCCCATAAGCTGCTCACCAGTTGCAGGGACCCTTCCTGCCCTCCACGAGCAAAGCTAAGTGGGACAATCAAAAATGCAAGCACAAAAAAAGCCATGCGCCTTAATCCTTCACCCTTCGAGCGTTGGCTTGTAGCCGCTTTCTGAAAGCTGTTAGCTTGTACTTTGTGGTTTCTGAGATGCTGTGTAGGGGAAGTTGTGTTTGGAGACAAGCTGAACTCACTTCCTGTCAGGTCTGAGTAAGAGCAGAACAGTTTTTAAATGAGAAAAAAAAAGGGTCAACAGATTTCTACCTTGCCCTCGCCTACCACCGTAAGCTTGGCGGCAATCTCCCCATTGGCCAGGAACCACACTTCTGGTGGCCCCGGGGTCGCCAAGACAGATCTCCAAGAAGCTTTCTAAAGGACCTTGGATGTGACATGCATTGGACACGGAGATTAGAATGGATTTAAGGAAGCAGAAGATCGCCACGGGCCAGTAAACGAGTTCTGGAGAGGCCGGAACTCAACAATTGTCAGGTTTCTCCCAAAGATCGATGGACTTGGCCCAGCCTTGGAAGGAGAAGTTGACACGAGGGTGAAGTGTTGAAGGAGAGGAGGAGAGGCGCTGTGTCGCACCCATGTCACTGGCCATGAAAGCCCGGCAGAAAGTGAAGCGGAAAGGACCGGCGAAAGATCGGGTCTTTGGCTGCGATCTGGTGGAACATCTGCAATCATCTGGCCGTGACAGTAAGTGACTTTCTTTTGAGAGACAGGCACGTTTTTCAATCCCCTTGAAGGGCCATTAGCCCAAACAGGAAATGGGGTGAGGTGAGAACTTCTGCTAAACAATAAGCTTTCTTCTGAACGGGCTTCGTTGGTTTTCTGAGAAGGTAATTCTTAGGTAATTCATGAATCATAGAGCAAGAAGGAGGCCTTCTTAGTCCAGGGGCCTCCAAACTCTGCATACTTTAAGACTTGTGGACTTCAACTCCCAGAATTCCCCAGGCTGGCTGTAGAATTCTGGGAGTTGAAGTCCACAAGACCTAAGGTGGCCAAGATTAGAGATCCCTTACTCTACTCCAGTTTATGCATAAATCTAGGGTCCAATCTAGTTGCGACTTCGCAACTAACAACAACTGCAGGAGTCTTCTCCAAGCTCCAGATGCCTTATCAGGTTTTCACCGAGCATATTCCGAGAAGAACAATCGCATCTTGTTACAGGGCAAATACAAAATTAATTGTTCAAAGCAGTCAACAGCAACATCAAAATCAATGTTTGTGTCCATGAAAAAGCCAAGCGATGAAGCTGGTTGAAACTGGGGTTCAAACTTTTGGAGGGCTGAGAAGGCATGTGATAAGACCATATTTGGAATATTGCAACCAGTTCTGGTCACCCCAATACAAAAAAGAGGTTAGACAGTAGAAATTTCCTAAGAATGAGGATCAGTGGGACAACTGACCTCCAGAAGTTGTGGGAGCTCCACAGGGGTGGGTTTCTCGCCCCGTTCCAACCGGTTTGGTTGGAACGGGGCCGCCGGCGTCCTCGTGCACGCACGCAGTGCACGCATGCGTACTAGCGCCTGTGCGATGCTCCAGCTGCTCCTGGAGGATCGCGCAGGCGCTGTATGCGTCCTGCGCATGCATGGAAGCGCAGAACTCGTCAAAACCGGGTAAGAAACGCGGGCGGGCAGGTGGACCCTTCGGCGTTCCCGGAAGTTACTTACTTCCGGGTTCGCCGACCAACCGGTTCGCGGGGACCGCCACGAACCACCTGAAACCCACCCCTGGAGCTCCATCACAAAAAGAGATTGGACAGCCATTTGTCCAAGATGATATAGGTTGTTTTGCTTGGGCAGGGGGTTGGACTAGAAGACCTCCAAGGTCCCTTCCAACGCTATTGTTCTTTGTCCTATTCTAATTCTAATTCTGAAATGCCTCTGGTTGAGTCAATCCTTATCTGCTGAGGTTAGAAAAGGAGGAAGATACTCAGCAAAAATTTCTGTGAATCATCCTGGATGTTGAAAAAGGACCATTTGATTAATTGGTGGCATGAGATTCCCCCCCAAAAAATAAATAAATTCAGGGGTGTCTCAAAATGGCGTCACAGTATGAGAACAGGGTAGTCCATGGCAGCCAAAAAATAAATAAATCCGGATTTCGGTAGCACCTTCTCCGATTAGTAAATTTTGCAAATCCACATAAGCTTTGGTGAGCTGCATCTGATGATGTGAACTGCAGCTCATGGAAGTTGATGGCTTTTAATTAAAGTTGCTAACGCCACAAGGCACCAGCGGATTTATTCTGATCCAAACCGGTTGAGATTACAATCTATATATGAGTCAACTCATTTTTGCAGCTCAGAAAATTACTTTCAACGTTCGCTGATTCTGAAATGGATATTAGCCCTCCTCGCCAGGTTTGATATATTATTTTTTTTTAAAAAAAAGATGCTATGTTTAACTGGATGTTATTCCTTGTCTGCCCTCCATGGTTGTCGTCTCGAATCTCAGATATATGGATTAAGGCTGAAATTGCTGTGTCATTTTGCAGTGATATCAACCACCATATTGGAGGTGAGACCAGTTTCTCTTTCCTGCCCTTCCTTGTTTGAACTAAATTCGCACATGATTTAGCCGGGCCAGAAATTTTTTTTTAAAAACGCAGCTTCTTAAACTTTTACATTCTGGTCAAAAACGAAAACTGTTTGCATATGGAATAATTGTGTGGAAACAAGGAGGAGGAGGAGGAGGAGGAGGAGGAGGAGGAGGAGGATGAGGAGGAGGAGGAGGAGGAGGAGGAGGAGGAGGAGGAGGAGGAGGAGAAGAAGAAGAAGAAGAAGAAGAAGAAGAAGAAGAAGAAGAAGAAGAAGAAGAAGAAGAAGAAGAAGAAGAAGAAGAAGAATTGACTATCATTGTGTAATGTTCCAGCCATTTTCCAAGAGCCACTGAGATGCCCAAGAGAGAGTGGAGACTCCAGACGAGACTTGCAAAAAGCATCAGCTTTTATTGATGTCCGTAGCAAAATCTGGGTGACCAAACAATATCCAAAACACACAAACAAATGCATGGAAGGAATAGCCGCCCCCTGCAAGAGGGGCTCAGAGTATTACATGCATTTTAAGCAGATAGAAACAAAGTTTATCAGAGGCAAAGATTTGTTGATCTTTAAAGTGTCCTTTTATTCAAGCTTCTGTCTCTGTCTCCCTTCTCTGTGGAGGATCCCTATAGCCTTGTGTAGGGGGTGGCAGCCCCCCCCCCCAGGCAAGTTGTTTTTCGGCAGGATGCTTTAAGGATTTATGAGCCAGGAAAACTCCCTAGTTTGGTTCCTTTATCTATGGGGCCTGATATTCCCCTGTAACAATTTCTTCTACTAGCTTTCAAGAACGTGCCTAGCTTTGGAGCCAAGGATAGAAGTGAGAGGCAGCAGAGAGATAACATTTGCAGTCCAGCATTAAGGTTACAATTTGCTAGGCTAGAAAACAACTAATTTCTGACAGTATACAATAATATAAGCAGAAGCAAACATTGATTCATATTGATTCATATACTCCTTCAGTTGAAATTAGAAATAACTGTGGGAGTTGCATTCAGCTTATTTTTACTTTTTTATTTGATCATTAAAGGTCACCGCCGCAAGTGACAACATTCCATGGTGCACAGCTAGAAAATATTTCTAATTAAAAAAACAGAGCATCTTTGAATATTCTTGCAAATTCCATATGAAATAGTTAAAGATATTCAACAGTGTTACGTTTATGATGAAAAACATCAAACCAAAGTTGGAAGCAGAGATATTCAAGCCCACGGTTGCATCCCACCATTAATACAGAATACAGATAAGGCCTTGACTTACGACAGTTTCTTTAGTGACAGTTGAAAAATTAAAACGGTGAAAAAAGGGACTAATGACCATTTTTCACTCTTACAACCCTATCCCCATGATCACGTGATCAAAATTCAGATGCTTGGCCACTGACTCATATTTATGACGGTTGCAGTGTCCTGGGGTCACTTGTTCCCCTTTTGCGACCTTCTGACAAGCAACGTCCATGGGGAAGTCAAATTCACTTAACAACGGTGTTAGGTTGAGTTGTGTTACTAACTCAACAATTCAATAATATTGAGTCATGGGCTATACAGAATAACATAGATTGGAATAGAATAGAATAGCAATAGAATAGCAATAGCAATAGAATATAGAATAGCAATAACAATAAGGAATAGAATAGAATGGAATAGCAACAATAGCAACAGAATAGCAATAGCAATATAGAATAGAATAGAATGGAATAGCAATAGAATATAAAATAGCAATATAGAATAGAATAGGATAGAATAGGAATAGGAATAGGAATAGAATAAGGAATAGAATAGAATAAGGAATAGAATAGGAATAGAGAATAGAATAGCAACAGAATAGCAATAGAATATAAAATAGCAATAGAATATAGAATAGCAATAGAATAGGAATAGAATAAGGAATAGAGTAGAATTTGGAAGGGACCTTTGAGGTCTTCTAGTCCAACCCCCTGCTCAAGCAGGAGACCCTCTACCATTTCAGACAAATGGCTGTCCAACCTTTTCTTAAAAGCCTCCAATGATGAAGCCCCCACAACTTTTGGTGGCAAGCCGTTCCGCTGGATAATTGTTCTCCCTGTCAGGAAATTTCTAGGTTCCTTCTCTCCTTGATCAGTTTCCATCCGTTGCTTCTTGTTCTGCCTTCGGGGGCTTTGGAGAATAGGTGGCCCCTCTCCTCTTCTTTGGTGCAGCCCCCAAATATTGGAAGACTATCATGTCAACCTCAGTCTTTCTCTTTGTTAAACTAGACAAATTAGACTAATTTATTTCTTATTACAAGCTACCATAGCATGGATCCTCATAGTCATTCTCTTTCTGTCCTGAGGGGTCACACACACACACACCCCAATATTTTAAGATGGAAGAAAGATTTGATGTCTTGGAGGAGGCTAAATTTCTCATGAGGCCCTCATGGAATGGCTGAGATGGCAGATGAGCCAATGACAGGTGTTCATTTTCAAAGTTAAGTTGCGGGGCATTGTCCATCCAGGAATCTCCAGGCTTACAGTCAGCCAGTCAAGAACATGGGAAGGCCATGGATCAGCTTTTCTTATCAGGATCTCTGCCCAGGTGGCCGTGGCTTTTAATAGATTCTTTTGACGTCCAATAATGCGATGGGGAATTATATGCCACAAATATCTAGAATCAATTTTTATTTCTATGATTGCCTCTATATGTCACCCAGCCTTGCAAACATTCTTCGCAAATGAAAATGGGGGCTAGCTTGGTTTAAAAGATGCCCACTTGACTTCCCTCCCCCAAAGCAGTGTCTCTCAACCTTGGCCATTTTGAGATGGGTGGACTTCAACTCTAACATGTTAAAAGGTAGGCCGAAGACCAGTGGTGGGTTTCAAAAATTTTTGGAACCTCTTCTGTAGGTGTGACCTGCTTTCTGGGTCCACTGGTGGAACCTCTTCTAACTGGTTCAGTAGATTTGATGAACCGGTTCTGCCGAATAGGTGCGAACTGGTAGGAACCCACCTCTGCCGGAGACCCAGATGGATCTTGACAGACTTGAACACTGGGCCCTCTCTAACAAAATATAATTCAAGGTCGAGAAAAGTAAAGTCTTACACTTAGGCAAGAAAAACCGAAAGGACACATATAGATACTGGGTGAAACCAGGCTTAATGGCAGTGACTGGGAGAGGCATCTTGGAGTCTTAGTGGGCAACCAGCTAAATAGGAGCCAGCAGCCAAAAAAGCCAATGCAATCCGAAACTGCATTAACAGAGGGATACAATCAAGATCAAGGGAGGTCCTAATACCACTCTATAAAGACTTAGTAAGGCCACACCTAGAGTCCTGCATCCAGTTTTGGTCACCACACTCAAAAGAGACCGCCTTCTGCCAATTACCTCCCTACGACCTATAAGATCTCATAGGTTAGGCCTCCTCCGCATTCCATCGGCCAGCCAGTGTCGGCTGGCAACTACAAGGAGGAGGGCCTTCTCAGCAGCGGCCCCGACCCTTTGGAACGAGCTCCCCGTAGAGATTCGTACCCTCTCCACCGTCCAGGCCTTCCGCACAGCCTTGAAGAACTGGCTCGCCCGTCAGGCCTGGGGATAAGGACCATTACCCCGCCCGAATGTTGTATGCATGTTGCGTATTATTTTATTATGTGTTGTCGTCTTAGTGTTGTATTCCCCCCCTCCCTGGTTTTCTGTGAGCCGCCCTGAGTCCCCTCAGGGAAAAGGGCGGCCTACAAATAAAATCAATTAAAAAATTAATTAATTAAATTAACCCATTGTCTTCAGAAGTTGTGGGAGCTTCATCCCTGGAGGCTTTCAAGAAGAGACTGGACTGCCCTCTGTCAGAAATGGGGTGGGGTCTGCTGTGTGTGGAGTTCAACTAGATGACCTACAAGGTCCCTTCCGACTCTATAAATCTGTACATCACACACATCCTGGGGAATTCCAGAAGCCTAAATCCACCCATCTCAATGTTGCTGCCCCCTCAAATGTGAAGCATAAACTTTAAATGTTTGCTGTTCTGAAATGAATATTAGCCATTGTCCACGTGGTCCTTCCTGGGAGTTGAAGTCCACACACTCTTTTAAGTTGTCAAGATTGAGCAACCTTCTCCCAAAAGCCAAAGGAATAAGTTCCAAAATCAGAAGTATTACAGAGACGGATGTTTGGTGCCTGCCATGTCTTTGTCAACATTTTAAGACACTCCGAGGTTTCACCAAACTGCACATTTCCCCACTAGTCAGAACCCTACATGTTTAAAAATGTTGGGACCGAGCGTCTGTCAATCACTCTTCCCAGACGAAGCACGGTCCTTGAGTTGATGCAACCTCTTCCCACAGTGTCTCCTCTGCTCACCTCATAGTTCCTGCCACTCCAGCCTGCATGGCTGTTCTCCCTGGGTGTTGGCACCCTAGTCAGCCCATTTTGAAGGATGTCAGGTTGAGACTCCCTCCCTCATCTTCTCTCCAACATTTAGGGCATGAACTGTGTGCAAGACGGGAAATAGCATTTGATGGAGAGAGTTACACCTGTTGTTTGCTGGGCGCTGAGTTACACAAAAGGCTGGGTTGGGCCTGGGCCTACTTCCTTGTGCACAACTTGTGCGGCACACAGGAAGTCATCTGGGAGGTGGCCCTTAACAGCCCAGCTAGCAAGGAGGGAAGGAAAAGAAAGTCTACTACAACTCTTGTAACTTCCTTGTTTGGGCTGTTGTCCCAGGCCTACTCCCTGGGAGCGGTTGCATCAATATTGTGGTTGAGCAAAGATGCAGTTAAGGACAGCTGAGTGTCGTAAACAAGCCAATCCCTCCCTTGTCGTGATTGATGTTGTAGTCTTACCAGAATGCCTCGTTAGACGAACGGTTGAGGGAGCTGCCTATGTCTAGCCTATTGAAGAGGGACGTGAGAGCAGTCTTGCAGTGTTTGAGGGGCTGCCACAAAGAAGGGGGGGTGGCCAGCCTGTTCTCCAAGCACCTACGGACAGAACAAGGAGTAATGGATGGAAACCTACCAAGGAGAGAAGCAACCTAGAACTAAGGAGAAATTAACTGACAGTGAGAACAATTAATCAGTGGAATGGCTTTCCTCCAGAAGCTCTGGGTGCTTCGTCACTGAAGGTTTTGAAGAAGACGGTTTTGGTCTGAAATAGTATAGGGTCTCCTGCTTCAACAGGGGGTTGGACTAGAAGGCCTCCAAGGTCCCTTCCAACTGTTATTCTGTAAGGATCTCCTGCTTCAGCAATGGGTTAGACTAGAAGACCTCCAAGGTCCCTTCCAACTCTGTTATTCTGTAAGGTCTTCTGCTTGAACAAGGGGGCTGGACTAGAAGACCTCCAAGGTCCCTTCCAACTCTGTTATTCTGTAGTTCTGTAAACATAGATCGGATTTAGGACTCCACATTCATGGTGGAGTCCTTTCCCCAATGATTTACATCCTTCCTTGTTTCCCCCTGCGTGTAATTCCCGAGGTAAATAACATGTCAGGAAAGGTTTTGTTAAGCTACTGATATTCGGGGAGGCTGTAGAGTCATGTAAAATTGTACCACAGAAGACAACCACAGCAGAAGTAGCTTTTTTCACGTCTCCAAGGAGAAAGAAATTGAGTTGTGACTTGTTAGATGTTTGTCTTGCATTTTCTTCAAGAACCGAAGGGATCTTACAGGGGGATCTCCCTCATAGCAATATAGCAATAGCAGTAGACTTATATACCGCTTCATAGGCCTTTCAGGCCTCTCTAAGCGGTTTTACAGAGAGTCAGCATATTGCCCCCAACAATCTGGGTCCTCATTTCACCCACCTCGGAAGGATGGAAGGCTGAGTCAACCCTGAGCCGGTGAGATTTGAACCGCTGAACTGCTGATCTAGCAGTAGCCTGCAGTGCTGCATTTAACCACTGCGCCACCTTGGCTCAATTATATGTTCACTGTAACAATAACCCAGCAAAATAGGTCAGGCTCCCCAAATCTTGAGCTCGTGAGCAGAAAGTAGAGTGAAAAGCAGTGGGCACCAGTCAGCCTGGGAAGGCCATGAGATGACCCAACAACATGAACATAAAGAGGCTGATGTCTTCAGCACCATCTTTTATTGCTAGGTCGCTTTCTGTCTTTCACTTCCTGTCTCTGGCTCAGAAATGAAATCATGCAGGGACTCCACCCGCATGCTCAGGCTGAAGGAGGAAGCCCAGTGGGAGACCGTGCTGGCTCACTCATGAGCAGCTCATGGGTGGCACGTGAGCAGTGACATCTCAACCTGCGTGGCTTTAGGGCGTATGGACTTCAATTCCCAGGCAGCCGATGTGCTGGGAGTGGAAGTCCATCTATGCTGGCTCTGGGGGATTCTGGGTGTTCAAGTCCAATGCTTGATGGGCTGCCATAGAGAAGAAGGGGCCAACTCTGGACAACTCCAAGGCACCTGAGGGCAGGACAAGAAGCAATGGGTGGAAACTAATCAAGGAGAGAAGCAACTTAGAACTGAGGAGAAATTTCCTGACAGTGAGAACAATTAATCAGTGGAACAGAAGTTGCCTCCAGAAGTTGTAAATGCCCCAACACTGGAAGCCTTTAAGAAGATGTCGGATAGCCATTTGGCTGGAACGGTATAGGATTTCCTGGCCAGGCAAAGGGTTGGACTAGAAGACTTCCAATTCTGTTATTCTGCTATTCTTCCCTCCCTCCCTCCCTCCCTCCCTCCCTTCCTTCCTTCCTTCCTTCCTTCCTTCCTTCCTTCCTTCCTTCCTTCCTTCCTTCCTTCCTTCTTTCCTTCCCAGTGACAGGATTCAGCCAGTTTGCACCACTTCGGGAGAACCGGTTGTTAACTTTCTGAGCAATTTGGTGAACTGGTTATTGAAAGAAATCATTAGTACAGAGAACCGCTTGTTAAATCATTTGAATCCCACCACTGTTCCTTCCTTCCTTCCTTTCTCTCCCTCCCTTCTCTGTCACTGGAAGTTTTTTAAGAACAGACTGGATAGCCATTTGTCTGAAATGATACAGGGTGTCCTGCTTAAGCAGAGGGTTGGACTAGAAGACCTCCAAGGTCCCTTCCAATGCTTTCATTGTTTGTTTGTTTCCTTCCCTTCCTTCCCTTCTTTCCCTCCCTCCCTCCCTCCCTTCCTTTCCCTTCCTTCCTTCCTTCCTTCCTTCCTTCCTTCCATTTCTTCCTTCCCTTCCTTCCAAAATAGGTTTTTAAAAAGAAATTGAACAACCATTTGCCCGAAATGATACAGGGTCTCCTGCTTGAGCAGAGGGTTGGACTAGAAGACCTCCAAGGTCCCTTCTAACCTTATAATGTGACCAGTCCTGAATCTATCCAGATTCTTTACTATGATTCCATTGTCAGGGTTCCAAGTAACACCCCCAATGAAAGAAGACTCCAAGGCTTCCAATTCCTCAAAGTTCCATTTTATTAGAGATGTCATATTGGCACATCTAGGAAAAACCTGAAACTGAGGGTTCTGGGTTTTCTCCACCCAGGAGGAAGTCAAAGATCCGTCCCCTACACCTTATTGTCTTCAGGGTTGAGACCCATTCTTGTAGAAGACACATGGTTGGTTCCTCTGGCTTAGTCAATTCTAAATAAATTCTCCCAGGCGTCAAGAATGGGGGACATTTAACTGAGACAGGGATGATAAAACCATGACTGAAGATTGTTGGTGGGCTTCCAAAATTTGGTGGTGGGCAGAGAGATTTCTTCTTCTTTCCCCCCTCCTTCAGTTTGTGGAAAGTTGATTTGTTCTAGAGATTCATGTCGTTGGAGACGAGAATTCCTGGAGAAGAACATTTCAGAGAAATTCTCATAGGAGAGTGTGATGTTCTTGCATTTAAGGTAGTGGCCAGGTGTGTTTTTCGGTGGAAAATATTTTCTTTGGTGGTCTCCAGTCTCTGTTTTCCACTCACCTCGAAGAAAAAGGTCAGGAGAAACTGTATATCTAAGGAGAGTCTCAATCATCCAGGTTGTCTAAAGATTTCCCCTCTCCCCCCAAAAAAACTGGACTTTCTTGGTTTTTTTCTTTTGTTTTGAAAACGTTTGACTTCTCATATCAGGGTTCCAAGTAATAGATCCATAACAAGCAAAACTGTGAGGCAAGTACCATGTTTCCCAGAAAATAAGGCAGGGTCTTATTTTCTTTTAACCCCCCCCCCCAAATAAGCGCTTGGCCTTATTTTCAGGGAGGCCTTATAATTTTTGAGGTGCAGGAGGCGGAGAGCGTGATCACCTCATGGCTGCTGCTGTGTTGCAATATTTTCGGGGAGGGCTTATTTTAGCACATGCACTCAAACGTCCGGTTGGGCTTATTATCAGGAGAGGTCTTATTTTCAGGGAAACAGGGTAGATTCCTCAAAGAATAGCTTTATTTGACATATCATATTGGCACAGATCTGGTGAAAACCGACTCTGAAGGTTCCCACAGTTTTCACCTAATGAAAAGTAAAAGTTTGTCACTTTCTCAAAACAATCAGCCACATGGTCCAATCACGGCACTGCCTGTTGCCTAGTGACATCACTCCGCCTTCCTCCGACTAGGTGTGAGAATGTCCTTGGTTCTCAAGAGAAAGTATTTTGTTTTGACTACAAAGTCCCAGCTATCTCAAATCCCCCCCTCCCTGTCCCTCAGCTCCAGTGTGACAACACTGAAGCTTCCAAGATGGCTTCGGTCAGGTCAGCTTGAAGCTTGAATTGAATCAAATTGAAGCAGTTTCATGAAATTCATGAACTGAAGAAGCTTCTTGGATGAGAAACGAAATGTTTTCGAAAGAAAAAACCCCAAGAAAGTCTAGTTGCCTTTGGAAAAAGCACCTTTGGGATTAAGAGAGAGACGTGTTCCATGGGATTTTAGCAGCCAGTGATGGAGGAATGGTGATGGAGCAGTTGAGTTGACCAAGGATGAGGTGTGAGCGGATGGCCTTTGATTGCTCCATCAGCTCTCCAGAGGTTGCCAATCTTTCTGGCTTTCCAAACTTTGAGGAAGTCCTAATTGGAGGAGAAACTTTAGGATGAAATTATCCAGTGTTTTAGATGATTGATGAGCCTTTCCTAGCTGATTGGGGGAGAGGGGGCTTGTGGAGACATTTACCATTTCCAAATTGAATCTTGGTGCTTCCCCAGTTCCCCACGTCCTGAAGAGCTGCACAGAGTTTGTGGAACAGCATGGAATCATAGATGGCATCTACCGGCTCTCCGGAGGCTCTTCAAACACCCAGAAATTAAGGTAAAGGTGGGACTATCAGTTTTGATTTGAGTACCAAATTATAGGATCTCTAAACTAAGAGAGAGAGCACATTGCCATGACTTGGTCACCATGATACAAAAGAAGATGTTGAGACTCTAGAAAGAGTGCAGAGAAAAGGAACAAAGGGGATTAGAGGTTAAAACATATGAAGAACAGTTTCAGGAATTGGGATGCGTCTAATCTAATGAAGAGAAGGATTATGTTCTGACCTAGGCTTCCCGCAAAAGCAGGAGGCAGAGTCCTAGTCCCGACAAAACCCCTTTTATTAAACAAATGTGAATTCCTCTCACTCACATTCAGCCAAGGCCTGGCAAACAGCCTTTCAAAGGAGTATTTATGACCACAGACCTTATCAGGCTTGGAAAGCTGCCATGTCAACATTTCCCAAATGAGGTGCTGTGCAAGGGAAGACTCTGGGCACAGAGTCTCTGGGACTCACGGACAGATCTTCACACTCCTGAAACAAACCAACGAATTGTTTCCTGCAAAAGCCCCCTCCCCTCCATTTTTGCTCCTCTTTTAATTCCTCTGGGAGGGGCCATTCCATGACCCGACAAAAGGGTGAACGACAAAACCGTGCCCGACTAAACCGCGTCACTAAAACCACAATGTCATCAACGCGCCAACAACAGCACGGCGACAACAACGCGGAGACAGAAGGGCGATTTCAGTCGACAGAAGGGCAATTTAAGTTAAGGTAAGGGTTAGGTTTAGGTTTAGGTTTAGGTTTGGGGTTAGGGTTAGGGTTAGTTTTACAGCACGCTTCTGTCGCCACGCTGTTGTTGGCGCGATTCAGTGCTCATTCGTCAGAGCGCTTTAGAACACGCGGTTTTGTCACCGCGGTTTAGTCGGGCGCGATTTTGTCGTTCGCCCTTTTGTCGGTGAACCGGGCCATTCACCTTCCACTGGCGACTTTACTCCCAAATCGACCCTGATTTCTGAGTTGTTCTTTTCTTCTGGCAGCTCTGCGCATGCGCACACTGGGAACATGCGCCACCTGTTCCTCTGCCTCACTGTTGCCTAGCTCCATAGGCACTTGATCACTGCCAGGCCTTGGCCCCCTCTCTGCCTCCGACACAGAGCCCGAGCCTTTCCCAGCCTCCAGGACTGGCCCATGCTCCTCCCCAACCTCCTCACTATCCGACTCTGCTGCCTACCTTTGCTGGCCACTGATGGACCACAACAGATTAGGGCGGGGGTGTCAAACTCAAGGCGCTTAGATCTGGCCCACGAGGCCATCCTGGAAACAGGGAAGGATCGGCTTGCAGTGACTCTGGCGGTGAAAACGGAGCTGGGGAGGCCTCCGAGCCAGGCCTTCATTTTTTTTTCTTTATTTTTTTTTGAATGGCTATTTTTTTTATTAATTTTTGTCATTCACATTTCGTTCTGTCCTTCCTTTTGCATCCTTTTTTTTAAACGATTCTGTTCCACCATTTCCTTGATAGTCGTGTAACTCTTGTCCAGGGGTGGGATCCTACCAGTTTAACAATCGGTTTGCTGCGTGCTCATGTGTGCATAGTTTTGAGAAAACCTACTGTATTTTTTGCCTTGAGTTTGACACCCCTGCCATAATCTGTTATGGCCCGCCAGTGTCCAGCGGAGTTGGTGGCAGATTCAGACAGTGGGGAGGGTTGGGGAGGAACCTGGGCCAGTCCTGGAGTCTGGGGAAGGCTCTGAGAAGGGCTCTGTGTCGGAGGCAGAGAGGGGGCCGGGGCCGTTTGGCAGTTATCAGCTGCATTCGGAGTCAGAGATAAGTGAGGCAGAAGAGCAGCTGTTCCCAGTGTGCAACCACTATAAATATGAACCAGTTGTCAAGCATCCGAATTTAAATCATGTTGACAATGGGGAAGCTGCAATGGTCGTAAGTGTCAAAAAATGGTCACAAGTCACTTTTTCAGTGTCCTTGTAACTTTGGTCACTAAATGAACTAATGTAATGTAAGTCGAGGACTCCCTGTATTGTGATCTTCTGATCCTGATCTTTGCTGCATCCCACCACCTTCTCCCTTCCTTTCCCTCCCTTAAATCCTTCTCAGAATGGAGTTCGACAATGACCGGAATCCTGAAATCAACAAAGAGGTCTATCTGAAGGACATTCACTGTGTGAGCTCCCTTTGCAAAGCTTACTTCAGGGAGCTGCCCAATCCACTCCTGACCTACCAGCTGTATGATAAGTTTGCGGTAAGTATGATTTGCAGGCTGCCCTTTGTTTCATTTCACTGATTCGTTTTCTTTATATTCCAGTTTTGGTCTCCAGACTATAAAAAAGAGTTTGAGACTCTGGAAAGAGTGCAGAGAAGAGCAACCAGGATGATGAGGGGACTGGAGGCTAAAACATACGATGGACGGTTGCAGGAACTGGGCCTGGCTAGTCTAGGGAAGAGAAGGACCAGGGGAGACAGGAGAGAATCTTCCAATATTTGAGGGGCTGCCCCAGAGAGGAGGAGGGGGTCAAGTTATTCTCCAAAGAACCCAAAGGCCAGAGAAGGAAGAATGGATGGAAACTGACCAAGGAGAGATTCAACCTGGAAATAAGGAGGAATTTCCTGACAGGGAGAACAATCAACCCATGGAACAGAAGTTGCCTTCGGAAGTTGTGGGAGCTTCATCCCTGGAAGCTTTCAAGGGGAGACAGGACTGCCACCTGTCAGAAAGGGTGTAGGGTCTCCTGCTTGGGCTTGGGTTGGACTACATGATCTACAAGGTCCCTTCCAACTCTGTTAATCTGTTAATGTCTAGTCCAGTGAAAAGAAGGACTAGGGGTGATGTGATAGCCTTCTTCCAATATCTCAGGGGTTGCCACAAAGAAGACGGGGGGGTCAAGCTATTCTCCAAAAGCACCAGAGGGCAGGACAAGAAACAACGGATGGAAACTAATCAAGGAAAGAAGCAACCTGGGATTAAGAAGGAATTTCCTGACAGTGAGAACAATTAATCAGTGGAACAACTGGCCTCCAGAAGTTGTGAATGCTCCAACACTGGAAGATTTAAAGAAGAGATTGGACAAGCATTTGTCTGAAGTGTTCTCCTGCTTGAGCATGGGGTTGGACTAGAACAGTGTTTCTCAACCTTGGCTACTTGAAGACATCTGGACTCCAACTTCCAGAATTCCCCAGCCAGCATTCGCTGGCTGGGGAATTCTGGGAGTTGAAGTCCAGACATCTTCAAGTTGCCAAGGTTGAGAAACCCTGGACTAGAAGACCTCCAAGGTTCCTTCCAACCCTATGATTCTATGACCTACGGCCAGTCCTGAATCCACCCTAATAGTTCCTATAGTATATTCTAGATGCAGATAGTAACGGTATCCCTTGATTTACAACAGGTCATTTATTGGGATGAATGTAGCAAGGAGATGGATTCCCATGAGGTAGTAGGGCAACGTAGCCTGGGTATTATATGTGAGAGAAAGAGGGTGAAGGCAGGCCCTCCCTAATAGTTCCCAGAGTAGATAAATGCCATTGGAGAGTGTTTAATCTGGCAAAATTCTGTCTGTAGATGGGAAAGAATAAGAGCTTGGGAGAATCACCCTGGGCGATTGTAGGTTTGGACACTTTTCCCCCCATTGGAGGTGGGCATCCATTTTTGCTCCTTTAATCTTCCACTCAAACTTCCATGACTCACTGGGCCCATCCTGGACTCCTAATCCCTGCCCCTGAGCACCCACGGTTCAGCATTGTGAGTCAACAGGGGGTTCTTTCCTCTCTAGAGGGGGGGAGGGGAAATGGGGATGCTCAGCAGATGGAATGGACAACTGACCATCAGCGTCCTCCTCCCTCCAGGAAGCAGTGGCCATCCAGCTGGAAGAAAGCCGCCTGGAGAAGATCAAGGAAGTGCTGAAGGAGCTACCATCACCTCACCACCGGTATTTGCAGGGACATGGTTTGCCTCTGGCTCAGTCTTCCCAGGAGGAGGAGGAGGAGAAGTTGACGAGAAGGAAGGGGAGGAGGAGGACAGATTGAGATGAGGAGGAGGGGAAGAGGAGCAGAAGGAGGAGGCGAAGAGGAGGAGAGGAGGAAGGGGGAGGAGGAACAAGGAGGAGGAGGAAGAGTGGGGAGGTGGACAATTCAGGGGAGGAGGAGGAAGAGGGGGAGGAGGGAGGAGGAGGAGAAGGGGAGGAGGAAGAGTGGAGGAGGAGGACAAATTGAAGTGATGAGGTGGGGAAGAGGAGCAGGAGGAGGAGGAAGAGGAAGAAGAGGAAGGGAGGAGGGGAGGAAGAAAGAAGGAGGAGGAAAGGAAGGGGGAGGAGGACAAATTCAGGGGAGGAGGAGGAGAAGTGGAAGAGGAGGAAGAAGAGGAGGAGAGGAGGAGGAGGGGAAGAGAAGGAGGAGGAGGAGAAGCAAAGGAGAAGGAAGGGGAGGAGGAGGAGGACAAATTGAGGCAGAGGAGAAGGGGAAGAGGAGCAGGAGGAGGAGGGGAGGAGGAGGAAGAGAAGGGGAAGAAGGGGAGGAGCAGAAGTTTCTGTAAGTTTAAGAAACTAACCCCTTCCCTCGCTGGGAAAACGGGCGTAAGTGGCAAGTCCAGAGGTTCCCGTCACAGACCGGCTGATCCTCCTATCCCACCTTCTGATTTTCTCCTCTTCCGGTCTCTTCTTCGGAATCCCCTTTGCCACCAGAACCCTGGAATTCCTCATGAAGCACCTGGTCCACATGGCTTCGTTCAGTTCCCAGACCAACATGCACGCCCGGAATCTCGCCATTGTCTGGGCCCCCAACCTGCTCAGGTAAGAGAGGCGGCTTCCAATCTGGACCCCCTTAGGGTCCTTTCGCCTGGGGGGCAGGGGGGGCAAGCCACGTTATCTTCCATGCAAATCACAACAAGCCACCTGCCTGGGATCCAGATCTGTGTGTGGTGGGTTCCAACCGGTTCGGAACGGTTCAGCAGGACCGGTAGTGATTTGACGGCCTGAGTCGCTGGAAACGGCAGCAACCCTGCCATGCCACCTTGTATATAATATATAATATAAATGAGTAAATATGAAATAAGGAGGCAGATGTATAAAACAAGAGGCCTTAGAATGGAAATTTTGAAAGCAGGAAAAGAAAATAACGATAACGTAAAGCTGTAAAAGTGCAGTTGTGATTTTAATGTTTAAAAAGCGTTGGATAAAAATTATTTTTTAAAAAAAGAAGAAGAGAAGGAGGTTTTCCTTTGTTCCTTTGATCTTCTTCTCCTGACGCCTCCATTTCCTCTCTGCTCCTTCCCAGGTCCAAGGACATAGAAGCTTCTGGTTTTAATGGCACTGCAGCCTTCATGGAAGTCCGGATCCAGTCCATAGTGGTGGAGTTCATCCTGACCCACGTGGAGCAGATATTTGGAAATGCTCCTCTGTGCAGTGAGTCCTTTGGCTCTTCCCCACAACGTTCCGTGCAACGTCAGGAAATGCGGGGGGGGGGATTAAAAGACCCCATATCATTCTGCACAAATGGCTCGCAAAGTCTCTTCTTTAAAATCTCCAGTGATGGAGCACCCACCATTTCTGGAGACAGGTCAATCCATTGATTAATTGCTCCAACTGTCAGGAAATTTCTCCTTAGTTCTAGGTTGAATCTCTCCTTGGTTAGTTTCCATCGGTTGCTTCTTGTCTTGCCCTCGGTTGCTTTGGAGAATACGTTGACTCCCTCCTCTCTCTACAGCAGCCCCTCAAATATTGGAAGACTGCTCTCATATCCCCCCCAATCCTTCTTTTAATTAGACTAGAAACATCTAGTACCCTCAACTGTTCATCCTGAAAGGCCTATGAAGCGGTATATAAGTCTACTGCTATTGCTATTGGTATCCTATAGCCAACACCTTAGAAGATAGGCTCAGGATTGAGATGGATCTTGATAGACTTGAACACTGAGTCCTAATTAACAAAATGAAATTCAGTGTAGAGAAAAGTAAAGTCCTGCACTTAGGCAAGAAAGATGACAAGTAGACATATAGACTGCATGAAACCAGGCTTAAATGCAGTAACTGGGAGAGGGATCTTGGAGTCTTAGTGGGCAACCAGCTAAATAGGAGCCAGCAGCCAAAAAAGCCAATGCAATCCTAGGCTTCCTCAACCAAGGGGTAGTTTTCAATATCATGGAAAGGGTTAGTACCGCTTTATAAGACCACCCTTGGATTTTAATCAACAGGACGGCTTTCAAAAAGATATTGCAGAGAAGAGCAACAAATAGGATGATGGTCTGGAGCCTAGATCATACAGATTAACAGGGTTGGAAGGAACCTTGTAGATCATCTAGTCCAAGCAGGAGACCCTACATCTTTCCTTACAGAGGAGGTGGCACAGTGGTTAGGGTGCAGTACTGCAGGCCACTTCAGCTGACTGTTATCTGCAATTCAGCGGTTCTAATCTCACCGGCTCAAGGTTGACTCAGCCTTCCATCCTTCCAAGGTGGGTGAAATGAGGACCCAGATTGTGGGGGCGATGTGCTGACTCTGTATAAACCACTTAGAGAGGGCTGAAAGCCTTATGAAGCGGTATATAAGTCTAACTGCTATTGCTATTGCTATTACAGAGGGCAGTCCAGTCTCTTCTTGAAAGCCTCCAGGGATGAAGCTTCCACAACTTCTGAAGGAAACTTCTGTTCCATGGGTGGATTGTTCTCACTGTCAGGAAATTCCTCCTTATTTCCAGGTTGAATCTCTCCTTGGTCAGTTTCCATCCATTGTTCCTTCTTTGGCCTTCAGGGGCTTTGGAAAATAGCTTGACCACCTTCCTCCTCTTTATGGAACCCCCCAAATATTGGAAGATGCTCTCCTGTCTCCCCTGGTCCTTCTCTTCCCTAGATTAGCCAGGCCCAGTTCCTGCAACCGTCCATCATCTGTTTTAGCCTCCAGCCCCCTGATCATCCTGGTTGCTCTTCTCTGCCCTCTTTCTAGAGTCTTAACGCCTTGTTTAGAATCTGAGAACCAAATCTGGATGCAGGACTCTAGGTGTGGCCTTACTAAAGCTTTACAGAGTGGTATTAGGACTTCCCTTGTTCTAGATTGTATCCCTCTGTTAATGCAGTTTAGGATTGCATTGGCTTTTTTGGCTGCTGGCTCCTATTTAGCTGGTTGTCCACTAAGACTCCAAGATCCCTTTCCCAGTCACTGCCATTAAGCCTGATTTCTCCCAGTCTCTATAGGTGTCCTTTGGGTTTTTCTTGCCTAAGTGTCAGACTTGACTTAAGGTATTGGCTGTAGGATGAACAGTTGAAGGTGCCAGATGTGTTTAGTCTAACTAAGAGAAGGACTGGGGGCGACATGAGAGCAGTCTTCCAATATTTGAGGGGCTGCCCCAAAGAAGAGGGAGTCAATGTATTCTCCAAAGCAACCGAGGGCAAGACAAGAAGCAACAGATGGAAACTAATCAAGGAGAGATTCAACCTGGAACTAAGGAGAAATTTCCTGACAGGTGGAGCAATGAATGGAATGGCTGGCTTCCGGAAGTTGTGGGTGCTCACTGGAGATCACTGGAGATTTTTAAGAAGAGACAGGGCAGCCATTTGTGCAGAATGATGGCTTAAAACCTTAAACCTTAAATCTCCAGCTTAAACAGGGGTTTGGACTAGGTGACCTCCAAGGTCCCTTCCAACTCTGTTATTCTATAAGGGTCTCCTGCTTGAGCAAGGGGGATGGACTAGAAGACCTCCAAGGTCCCTTCCAACTCTGTTATTCTGTAAGAGTCTCCTGCTTGAGCAAGGGGGATGGACTAGAAGACCTCCAAGGTCCCTTCCAACTCTGTTATTCTGTAAGGGTCTCTTGCTTGAACAAAGGGGCTGGACTAGAAGACCTCCAAGGTCCCTTCCAACTCTGTTATTCTGTAAGGGTCTCTTGCTTGAACAAAGGGGCAGGACTAGATGACCTCCAAGGTACCTTCCAACTCTTTTATTCTGCAAGGGTCTCTTGTTTGAGCAAGGGGGCTGGACTAGAAGACCTCCAAGGTCCCTTCCAACTCTGTTATTCTGTAAGGGTCTCTTGCTTGAGCAAAGGGGCTGGACTAGAAGACCTCCAAGGTCCCTTCCAACTCTGTTATTCTGTAAGGGTCTCTTGCTTGAACAAAGGGGCTGGACTAGATGACCTCCAAGGTACCTTCCAACTCTGTTATTCTGTAAGGGTCTCTTGCTTGAGCAAAGGGGGCTGGACTAGAAGACCTCCAAGGTCCCTTCCAACTCTGTTATTCTGTAAGGGTCTCTTGCTTGAACAAAGGGGCTGGACTAGATGACCTCCAAGGTACCTTCCAACTCTGTTATTCTGTAAGGGTCTCTTGCTTGAGCAAAGGGGGCTGGACTAGAAGACCTCCAAGGTCCCTTCCAACTCTGTTATCCTGTATAAGCGTACCTAAATCTGGATCTTCTTTGTCATTGTTCCTAGGTGGCACCCGTGAGGCCATCAGGAGATCCCTGCTAGCTCTGTCACCAGGGGTCCTACCTGAGTACTGCACGCCCTACAATGTGCCCTCGATGCTGAACCAGGGGGATGGCCCTCCCCAGATGAGACCCTACCACACCATCATCGATCTTGACGAAAGCAAGTAAGCGCCTATCTCTTCTGTCTTCTTCGGCTCCCTCCAAGGGAAGAGCAGCTTCTCCTAACCCAGGTCTCTTCTAATCGATGATCCTACTGTAGCAAACATCTAGAGGAGACTAGGAGGACCACCCTGGTTTTGTCTTACTTACAAGGAGAGGGATCCCCGGAAAGATTGGCAGAAATGGTCAAAGATAAATCAACCAAGGCCAAAGGAATTTGAAAGAATACAATAAATTTTGTAAATAAAAACGTTGATAGCTCACAAGGATGACTAGGTGCATTAGATATATCATTAGATATAAAGACATTTTATCAGAAAAGGGAGAATTAAAAAGGAAACGAGTTAGAAGAACAAGGGATAGATATGGTTTGGCATGCAAAGCTGCAAATACGATGGAGAGATGAAAAAGATGAAAAGCTTTATGATTTCTATTTGGAGTTGACAGAATTGGATGAAATACTCCCAGGAAACAGAAGAGCGAATGATTAAAAATTATATAATTATTTACTTCGTGTTAAGTTAGAAGAAGAAGTAAAAGAAACAATGATATCATGGGCAAAAATTTTTGGATATACGATAGAACTTGAGAAGGGGCAGCAATTATGGGAAGGGAACTATAAATTAACAATGGCAACATCGTATAAAGAGAATTTGTATAAAATGTTTTATAGATGGCATATGTCACCAGAAAGATTGGCAAAAATGTTTAAAGATAAACCAGCCAAGTCTTGGAAGTGTCACCAGATGTCGGGATCATATTATCGTATGTGGTGGACATGTGCAGAGGCAAAAAAATATTGGGCAAAAATTTGCATGCGGTTGGAAAAGATGATACAGCAGCGTAATGATTTAAAACTGGAACTGTTTTGTTGGGTATTTTACCAGAGAAATATAGTAAAGAAAATGTATATTCAATTATTCATGTAATAACTACAGCTAGAATTGTATTTGCACAAAATTGGAAAAGTGGAAAAAATTCCCTCAGAGGGAGAGGTAATTAAAAAAAAAATCCGACTGTGCAGAAATGAACAGATTAACGTTGGCAATGAAAGAGAATGAAGAATCAGAGAATTTTAAGCTATGGGAATGTTTTTATCACTGGATAAAAATGAATAAAGACAAAAAGAAACAGAAAATAGAATAATTTGGAAAAGAACGTAGAATTATAGGGGAGGAGATGAATTAAAAGGCAATTAAAATGTAAAGGTAAAGGTAAGATAAAAATAGATTTTAAATGATGTAACTGTTAAATATGATTACACACATATTGTACCCAGATGACACAAATGATGTAAGAGTGGTTATGGGAAAATAAAAATAAAGAAACCTTTTTTTAAAAAGGGGGAGGGATCCATCCCCTCTTCTAGGAGGGTCAGCCTTAACCTCCTGCTCACCCACCACGTTTAGGCTGAGCTTTCACCTCTCATCCTGGCATTATGGTTGACAGTCAGCTCCCCACCATCTCCATCGTCCATATAACTGTTAGAGCCAAGGTGGCGCAGTGGTTAAAAGCAGCACTGCAGGCTACTGCTAGATCAGCAGGTCAGCGGTTCAAATCTCACCGGCTCAGGGTTGACTCAGCCTTCCATCCTTCCGAGGTGGGTAAAATGAGGACCCAGATTGTTGGGGGCAATATGCTGACTCTCTGTAAACCGCTTAGAGAGGCCTGAAAGGCCTATGAAGCGGTATATAAGTCTACTGCTATTGCTATTGTTAACTGCTCCAGCCATGATCAGAGCCAGGGTCTTGGCTCATATTGGACAAAAGGCTACCCAGGCAACGTAACAGCTCTTCACAATGGCTCAAGGTTGGTCCTCGCATCACCACTTCCCTCCTCGCCCTCAGCCAGCTGAATTGCCAGTTGGCAATTTTAGATTTTTTAGATTTTATTGAAAATTTATATGCCGCCCTTTTCCCTGAGGGGACTCAGGGCGGCTTACAACAGTGAAGGGAAGGGAGTGCAAGACAAGACTTAAAAAGAAAAGAATCGTGATTAAAAGAAAATTGATCATAAAAACACAACATTCACTCAACATTCGGGCGGGGTGAGAGTAATCCTATCCCCAGGCCTGACGGGATAGCCAGTTCTTAAGGGCTGTGCGGAAGGCCTGGACTGTGGTGAGGGTACGGATCTCCACGGGGAGGTTGTTCCATAATGTCGGAGCAGCAACTGAGAAGGCTCTCCTCCGCGTAGTCGCCAGTCGGCACTGACTGGCGGATGGAATTCGGAGGAGGCCTACTCTGTGCGATCTGATGGGACGCAGGGAGATGATTGGCAGGAGGCGGTCTCTCAAATAGTCAGATCCACTACCATGGAGCGCTTTATAGGTGGTAAGTAAGACCTTGAAGTGCACCCGACGATCAACAGGTAGCCAGCGCAGCTCACGGAGGATTGGTGTTATATGGGCGAACCGTGGTGCGCCCATGATCACTCGCGCGGCCGCGTTCTGGACTAGCTGAAGTCGCCGGATGCTCTTCAAGGGCAGCCCCATGTAGAGCACATTGCAGTATTCCAGCCTAGAGATCACAAGGGCTCGAGTGACTGTTGTGAGAGCCTCCCGGTTCAGCCCCTTACTTTCCTGCTGCCCACTAAGCTAACCCACCTTCCCTGGCAGCAGCTTAAGTGATTTGAATTCCAACCTTTGGGGTTTCTAGTCCAGTTTTTCTCAAGGCCCGATGGAGGCAAATAGCTAAGGAGCAATTTCTTTATTTTATTGTTAAATGTATTTGCCACCTGTCCTGTATATGATCTTGGCATTCTCCTTTCCCAATTTTGAACTGGTATGTAATCCTTCCTTCCTCTCTTCCTCCCTCTATTTCTCTCTCCTTCCTTCCTCCCTCCCTCTATTTCTCTCCTTCCTTCATTCCTCCTTCCCCCCTCCATCTTTTTCTTTTCTCCAACTTGTCTTTCTTTTCTTTCTTCCTTCCTTCCTCTTTTTTTCCAACCTGTCTTTCTTTTCTTCCTCCCTTCCTTCCTCCTCTCCTTTTTTCCAACCTCTTTCCTTCCTTCCTTCCTTTTTTCCTTCCTTCCTTTTTTCTTTTTTCCAACCTGCCTTTCCTTCTTTCATTCATTCCTTTCTTTCTCCCTCCCTCTCCCTCTCTTCCTTTTTCTTTTTTCCAACCTATCTTCCCTTCCTTCCTTCCTCCCTCCCTCCCTCCCTCCCTCCCTCCCTTCCTTTTTTCCAACTTGTCTTTCTTTTCTTCCTCCCTCCCTCCTTCCTTTCCTTTTTTTCAACTTGTCCTTCCTTCCTTGATCACCTGTATCCATCTCATGAAGCTGAAATAATGCCTGGAATGTGTAGGATCTCCTTCCATAGGCAGTGCGTTGGGACTAGAAGACCTCCAAGGTTTTTTGGTGATAGCCTCACCAGCTTCCTCTAAATGCCTGGCTTTCCCCCTCAGCATCCTTTGTAACCTGAATCCCGCCTCTTTTCAGAAGAAAAGGATCCGTCAAGGCCAAGAAATGGAGGTCCTTCTTCAACCTAGGACGATCCAGCCATGACTCCAAACGCAAGTTAAATAAGGCGGAAGACAAAGGTAAGAGACACCTGGTCCTTGTCCAGACAAAATCCATGCATGCATGGAGCAGAGCAATCTGCGCCACAACCAGGCGTGGGATTCAGCAGTTTGGACCAGTTAAGGCAAACCGGATGTTAATTTTAATCTGGTTTGCCAAACCCAGAGGGGGGTTCCTATCAGTTTGCACATAAGCAATTTTAATTGAACTGCGCATGGGCGCGCACAAGCCCCACTCCTGGCCGAACTGGTGGTTGCAAGGACTGGCTGGCCCCGCCCATCCCACCCATCCCCTCCCAGGAACCATTTTGGATGCCAGGTAAGTGCGGGACCCACTCAGAGGCTCTGAAAGGGCGAAAAATGGGCGTACCAGGGCCCGTTTCTGGTCTCTGCAGCCCAGGGGAGGCCATTTTTGGGGAGGTTTGCAGACTGCAAAAACTTTTTTCCCCCTTTTGAAAAGCTCTTTAACTGATTGATGAGAATTAGATTCTGCTGTGCCAGCAGAAATAAAGTCTTAGGTGCTGCAGATTGTCAGCGATTTCCTTCTCCAGCACATGGATAAATACACCTGGAAACATCTACCTACCTACCTACTCTCTCTCTCTCCCTACCTATCTACTGTATTTCTCTCTCTCTTTCTATTTCTCTCTCTCCACCTACTGTACCTACCTACTGTATTTCTATCTCTCTATTTCTCTCTCTATCCCTTTATTTACCTCCCTCCCTAACTACACACTCTCTCCCACTACCTACCTACTGTATTTCTTTCTATATATATATTTCTCTCTATCCCTTTATCTACCTACCTAACTACTCTCTCTCCCCCTACGTATCTACTGTAATTCTGTCTATTTCTCTCTCTCTATCCCTCTACCTACCTACACATGCACACTCTCTCTATTTCTCCCTCTCTATCCCTTTATCTACCTACCTACCTACCTACTCTCTCTCTCCCTAGAGAGCTAGAGAGAGACCAGGGCACGAGCGATTTCTCGGGGGTCTGGTGCTGGCAGCGGACTGGAGAGATATTGCTCTCCAAGGCTGCCTTTTAAGAAAAACGCCGACGCCGTTCGGGGGTGCCCGGAAGACGCCGCGGCCCAGCTGATTCAGAGAAGCGTTTTAAAGACGCCGCCCGGGTGCCGTTTGGAAGGCGTCGCGGCCCAACTTGGCTGGAGACGTTGGGTAATACTGTTTGGAGGTTCGTTTGCGACCCGGCTGGCCTGAGAGAGCCTCGACTCTCCCCCATCTGCTGGCTGAGAGAATCTCCCCCCCCCTTCTGCTACTTTCTCTGCCTCGTCTGTGTCTCTGGTTGCTGTGGCCGTTCCTGAAAACGCGGCGGCTCGGCTTTTAGGGGCTGTCATCAGGGCTAGGCGAACCGAGCGGCTGGCTTTCCATCGCCGCTGCAGCCTTTCCCCTCCCTCCCCTGACATCTGCGCTACGCTTCGCTCTGAGGAAGGGGTAGCTGGATTCCAACATCAAAGTGGCTAGGTTGGATGGCTAGTTTTTGCCGCTCCCACTGCAGTTTCTCTTAGGCTGGTGCGGGAAGAGGTTCCTGTAGGAGAGCGAGCTCCAGGGGACCTGAAGAAGAAGCAAACAGCTGAAGAAACAAACAGCTGGGTCGCCGCTTTCAGGCGGCCCTCGTATGATGCCTTTGGGCGGCGTTTTTCAGCTTTTTCGGCACTTTCAGCTGTGCCTTCCCGACCGTGAGGACTGTGAGGAGGCTTTAGATTTGCACTGGACTATCCATCGCCCCAGGGAGAAGGCGGTCAGCCTGGGACAGCACTGGGAGAGAATGGGAGGTTGTTTTCATCTGCTGCTATTGCACCCCCCTTCCTCTCCCCTCGGCTTGGCCTCCCCTGTCGGTGCATTCTCCCCTCCACTGGGCCGTCGCCACTGCAGGGCCTTTTGCTGTTTGAGATTTGACTCCTCCCGGAGTGCGGCCTTTGGACTTTTTGGATTGCATTTTCATCTGCCCTTTTATCTGCACTTTCATCTGCCACGGCCATCGTTGCCTGATGCCGCCTTGGACCTGCTATCACAGATAGCGCCACTACTGGACGAGTGGGGGTACTTACAGTACATAAGAAGGCCCTCTCCTTTCCTCAACCATCCTGGACTTTTTGGACCTTCCCAGAACTACTCGCACTTTAAACTAATTAATTTTTGCGCAATTTATAATTTCTTTCTTTTCTTTCATCTTTCTCTTCTTTCTTTGCATGGGCTATGCATGAGGTACGCTTGAGATGAATGAATGTCCCACTTTTATGATCATATTGTTGTAAATTTTGTGTTTTTAACTTTTACGTGGGGACTGTTTGGGGGAGTGTATGAGTATGCGTGATTCGGAGGACCTGCCGGGAGTTGCGGGGGCCACGGGGGTGGTTGAGGGGACCAGAGACACGGGAGAGGGTCGGGGTATTGCGGTCGTAACAGGGAGGGGCAGATACGGCGGGGACTTTAGGGCAGGCCATTACCGGGGAAGGAGGGTTCGCTACATTACAGAGATCCCTCCTTCCGGCCCTAGGAGTCCCACTCCAAGACCAGATGGCGCAAGCAGTCAGGACCCTGGTCTCAGGCTGTTGTCGCTAAATGCCAGGTCTGTTGTACATAAAGCTCCTCTCGTCCGGGACTTAATTTTAGACGAGAGGGCAGACCTGGCATGTATTACTGAAACCTGGCTGGGCCCAGAGGGAGGAGTCCCCCTTGTAGAGCTGTGCCCAGAAGGATTTCAGGTGCTGCATCAGCCGAGAGCCCAGGAAAGGGGTGGGGGTGTGGCCGCTGTTATCCGGGAGTCGTTAGTTCCTCGTAGGGTCCCTGCTCCGGAGATTGTTGGGTGTGAGTCTTTGCTGTTAAAGTGGGACCTCAAGGGTCAAGTGGGTCTGCTGCTAACGTACCTGCCTCCCAACAGCGTTGCAGCAGCCCTCTCCTCGCTCCTCGAGTCGGTAGCCGAGCTGGCAATTGAGTTCCCTAGGTTGATGGTCCTGGGGGACTTTAATTTGCCGTCGCTCGGTGAAAACTCTGATGGGGCGCAGGAGTTCATGGCTTCCATGACAGCCATGGGCTTGACCCAAGTAATTCGAGGCCCAACCCATTCAGCGGGACACATGCTTGACCTTGTATTTCTCTCGGAGCAGTGGATTTGTGATCTTGGTCTGAGGGGGAGTGACATCATACCCCTGTCGTGGTCAGACCACTGCCTACTGAGGCTCGACTTCCGGAGGCCAAACCCCCACTGTAGGGAGGAGGAACCGACCAGGTGGTTCCGCCCCAGGCGTCTTATGGAACCGTCAAGGTTCCAGACAGAGCTAGGGGTTATTCCTGACACTTTCGCCCACAGTCTGGTGGAGACTCTGGCTGCTGCGTGGCACTCGGCAGCGTCGGAGGCCCTCGACCGGATTGCGCCACTACGGCTCCTCCGAGGCGGCGGATCCCGGAGACCCCCTTGGTTCACCGAGGAACTCCGGGAGATGAAGTGCCGGAGGAGATGCCTAGAGCACCGTTGGAGGTCCGATAAGTCCGAATCGAACCGAGCAATGGTAACCACCTGCACCAGGGAATACACCAGGGCACTTAGGGCAGCAAAAAGATCCCACATAGCCACCCTGGTAGCATCCGCTGAGTCCCGTCCAGCCGCCCTGTTTAGGATAACCCGCTCCCTATTGAACAAAAGGGAGGCGGGGGAACCCTTGCAGGGCAGAGCTGAAGAGTATGCCCAATTCTTAGCGGACAAAATTGCTCGGTTTCGGTCGGACTTGCAGTTCCAGCCGAGGCACAGGGGGACCAAGTAGAACAGCTCTGGGTTGAGTTTCAGGACGTTACCCCCGGGGATGTGGACAAGGCCATGAGAGCTGTAAGTACCTCCCCACCTGTGTTCTGGATCCGTGTCCCTCATGGCTGGTTACTAACTGCAGTGAGGTGACACGAGGCTGGATCCAGGCGGTTGTAACCGCCTCCCTTCGGGAGGGGAACTTCCCCGCCACACTGAAAGCGGCGGTGGTGAGACCCCTCCTGAAGAAACCATCTTTGGATCCAGCTGTTCTTAATAGCTATCGTCCAGTCTCCAACCTTCCCTTCTTGGGGAAGGTTGTTGAGAAGGTGGTGGCCTTCCAGCTCCAACGGTCCTTGGAGGAAGCAAACTATCTAGACCCCTTCCAGTCAGGCTTCAGGCCCGGTTACAGCACAGAAACCGCTTTGGTCGCATTGATGGATGATCTCTGGAGAGCCAGAGATGAAGGACATTCCTCCATCCTGGTCCTCCTTGACCTCTCAGCGGCTTTCGATACCATCGACCATGGTATCCTTCTGCGACGACTGCGGGAGGTGGGAGTGGGAGGCACCGTGCTACAGTGGTTCTCCTCCTACCTCTCGGACAGGTCGCAGTCGGTGTTAGTGGGGGGGCAGAGATCGTCCCCTAGGCCCCTAAATTATGGGGTGCCTCAGGGCTCGGTCTTATCCCCCCTACTATTCAACATCTACATGAAACCGCTGGGAGAGATCATCCGCAGGCACGGGATTAGATACCATCAATATGCGGACGATACTCAATTGTATCTGTCCGCCCCGTGCCAACTCAATGAAGCGGTAGACGTGATGAGCCGGGGCCTTGAGGCCGTTATGGACTGGATGAGGGTTAACAAGCTTGTGCTCAACCCAGAAAAGACCGAGTGGCTGTTGTGTTTTCCTCCCAAAGATTTGGCTAATATTCCACCACTCAGGCTGGGGGGTCAAATTTTATACCCCTCAGAGAGGGTTCGCAACTTGGGAGTCCTCCTGGATCCACAGCTGTCATTTGACCACCACTTAACGGCTGTGACCAGGGGGGCATTCGCCCAGGTTCGCCTGGTGCGCCAGTTGCGACCCTACCTGAATCGGGAGGCTCTCACAACAGTCACTCGGGCCCTTGTGACCTCTAGGCTGGAATACTGCAATGTGCTCTACATGGGGCTGCCCTTGAGGAGCATCCGGCGACTTCAGCTAGTGCAGAACGCAGCCGCGCGAGTGATTGCGGGTGCACCCCGATTCACCCGCATAACACCTATCCTCCGTGAGCTGCGCTGGCTACCTATCGATCTCCGGATGCGCTTCAAGGTGCTATTAGTCACCCATAAAGCCCTACATGGCAGTGGATCTGGATACTTGAGAGACCGCCTTCTGCCAATTACATCCCTGCGACCAATAAGATCCCATAGATTAGGCCTCCTCCGTATCCCATCGGCCAGCCAGTGTCGGCTGGCAACTACAAGGAGGAGGGCCTTCTCAGCAGTAGCCCCGACCCTTTGGAACGAGCTCCCCGTGGAGATTCGTACCCTCTCCACCGTCCAAGCCTTCCGCATAGCCTTGAAGAACTGGCTCGCCCGTCAGGCCTGGGGATAAGGATAGTTACCCCTCCCGAATGATGAATGTATGTTGCTTACTATTTTATTATATGTTTCTATCTTAATGTCTGTATTCCCCCTTCCCGGTTTTGTGTGAGCCGCCCTGAGTCCCCTCAGGGAAAAGGGTGGCCTACAAATACTAATAAAACTCTAAACTCTAAACTCCCTACCTATCTACTGTATTTCTCTCTGTCTATTTCTCTCTCTCTATCCCTCTACCTTCCTACCTACCTACCTACCTACCTACCTACCTACCTACACATACACACACACTCTCTATTTCTCTCTCTCTCTCTCTCTCTCTCTATCCCTTTTCTCCCTCCCTCCCTACTGTATTTCTCTCTCTTTCTCTCCCTCTCTAACCCTCTATCTACCTACCTACTTTTTTTTTAATTTGCCTCTTCAAAACCTGGGTGCGTCTTATATTGTGAAAAATACAGTAACTAAAGTTGAAATCTTTATGTCTGGCCAGTATGAACTATTTTTTCCAGTCCATCGCAACTTTGAATGTTCTTTAAGTGACCATTCGTCAATAGAGGATTACCAGAATTTTCCCGGGTGTTTTTGTAAGAAAATAAAAATCTGCATTCCTAACAGAAACATTTGAGATTGAGGAAATACTTGTTGATATAGTTCCGTGATGACAAATCTGTGGCAGTGACCCCAGTTTAGCTCTGTCGCGCATGCACGGGCCTCCCACCAGCCAGCTGGTCTTCGCTTCTTTGCAGCACATACGTGGGGGTGGGGCCCCACATGTGCATGCAGGGGGCAGGGGTGTCATGGGGTGCACATGCGTGTGCGAGGGGAGCACACGCATTGCATTGGGGGGGGGTGTTTTGGTCACTCGGTCCGGAAAAGGTCAGCCATCAACATTATAGTTCAATCCTGCCTTTTCTGTTCCAGATTACAAACTGGGTAAGATGCGCCTACGCCCAGCCAAAAGCATGGACTCCCTCAGCTGCATGGCATCTGTCAATGACAGTAAGTCAAGAAATCGGCAAAAATCTGCAGAAAAAAATATTCTACGATTCTATTCACTCTATCATCTATCTATCTATCTCTGTATCTGTCTGTCTGTCTGTCTGTCTGTCCATCTGTCTGTCTACCTAGCTATCCAATCTATGCCTACCATATCTATCTATTTACCTATCATCTATCTATTTATCTATGTATCTATGTATCTATGTATCTATGTATCTATCATCTATCTATCTATCTATTTATCATTATCTATCTATATCTATATGGTACCTACCTACCTACCTACCTACCTACCTATCTATCTATCTACCTATCTATCTATCTATCTATCTATCTATCTATCTATCTATCTATCTATCTATCTATCTATCATCTACCTACCAACCTACCTACCTAGCTATCTAACCTATATCTACCATATCTATTTATCTAACTATCATCTATCTATTTATCTAGTATCTATCTATTTATCATTATCTATCTATCTATCTATCTATCTATCTATCTATCTATCTATCTATCTATCTATCTATCATATCTCTCTTATCTATCTATATCTATTCTATCTATCTATCATTATCTATCTATCTTATCTCTCTTATCTCTCTAATCTATATATCTATCTACCTATCATCCATCCATCCATCCGTCTGTCTGTCGGTCTGTCTGTCGGTCTGTCTATCTATCATCTATTTAGCTATCTATCTATCATATCTCTCTTATCTATCTAATCTATATCTACTCTATCTACCAACCATCTATGTATGTATGTATCTATTTATCTCTATATCATCTATCTAATCTATATCAGTTCACCAACAAAAGGGTGACCGACAAAAGCGCGCCCGACTAAACCGCGGTGACAAAACCGCGAGTTCTAAAGCGCTCCGATGAATGAGCGCTGAATCGCGCCGACAACAGTGCGGCGACAGAAGCGCGCTGTACACCTAACCCTAACCCTAAACCTAACCCTAAACCTCACCCTAAACCTCACCCTAAAGCTAAACCTAACCCTAAACCTAACCCTAAACCTAACCCTAAACCTCACCCTAACCCTAACCCTAACCCTAACCCTAACCCTAACCCTAACCCTAAACCTAAACCTAACCCTAACCCTAACCCAAACCCTAACCCAAACCCTAAACCTAACCCTAACCCTAACCCTAAACCTAAACCTAACTCTAACCCTAACCCTAACCCTAAACCTAACCCTAACCCTAACCCTAACCCTAACCCTAACCCTAAACCTAACCCTAAACCTAAACCTAAACCTAAACCTAACCCTTACCTTAACTTAAATTGCCCTTCTGTCGACGCGCTGTTGTCGACGCGCTGTTGTTGGCGCGTTGATGATACTTCGGTTTTAGCGACACGGTTTTGTCAGTGCGCTTTTGTCGTGCGCGCTTTTGTCGGGTCACGAATCTATATGTACTCTATATCTATCTATATTCTATCTAATCTATATCTATATCTATCTATCTAATCTATCTGTCTATCTAGCTAATCTATATCTACCATATCTATCTATCTATCTATCTATCTATCTATCTATCTATCTATCTATCTATCTATCTATCTATCTATCTACTTATCATTAACTATCTATCTATCTATCTACTTATCATTATCTATCTATCTAACTATCTATCTATCTATCTATTTATCTATCTACTTATCATTAACTATCTATCTATCTATCTACTTATCATTATCTATCTATCTATCTATCTATCTATCTATCTATCTATCTATCTATCTACTTATCATTATCTATCTATCTATCTATCTATCTACTTATCATTATCTATCTATCTATCTATCTATCTATCTATCTATCTATCTATCTATCTATCTAATCTATTTCAACCATATTTATCTATCTATCAATCAATCAATCAATCAATCAATCAAAATGTCTGTGTGTGTGTGTGTGTGTTTCAGCATAATTCTGGAACGCCTTCAGCAATTTCAACCAAACTTGGTACACCGATGACTTACTCTCTGGAAACAAATACTGTGGGAGTAAGACATCCCTAACACTCCTTGAGGGGGTGTTCTGTTATGATACAGCCTGTTTGCCTTACAATGGATTCTACTGTACTCCCTTAAAATGGCTTCTACTGTACAACACAGTGGAATTGCCATGGTAACGGCTCCACAGTACTCCACAAGGGGGCTCCCTCTGGTAAGGGGGAAAATCCAACATTAGAAATTACATTTGGTACGTTTAATAACTGCAGCTAGATTGTTGGTGGCGCAATACTGGAAGAAGGAAGATTTGCCGACAATTCAAGAATGGATATTGAAAGTCACAAATTTAGCCGAGATGGCTAAAATATCTGCATATCTTAAGGACTACTCAAACAAGAGATATAAACGAGACTGAAAAAAATGGATTGATTATATTCAAAATAAATGTGGGACTTAGAAATTCCAGATAGCTTATGATTAAGATCAGGAATGATATAAATTGTTTAAAGTTAGCCTTGCAAGGAGAAGCTAAGTTCAATTTAAAGATGTTATCAATTTTCTATTCTTTTTTCAAATATATTTTAGATTGTTTTGTTAAAGATTTATACCGTGTATGGGTTCTGGGAAGTTGGGGGAGGGAAGATTGGGGGGGTTGGGGGGGAGGGGGGAGGGAGGGATGTATGTTAGGCTTGACGAGAGGTGTAAGTAATATGATTGCACATGTATACTGTCTTCTCTTATTTTTTCTTTAAAACTAAGATATGTTAAGTATATTGATATGGAAGCATAAATACCATCAACATAGAATGGAGTTTGCTCAGAAGCTGTAATACACCAAGTGAATGAGAGGAAGTAAAGGAGAGAAGAAAGATAGGAAGAGAGGGATAGGAGAGAGGGTAAGGGGGGAAGATGAGGAGAATAAGGAGGAGTGGAATGAGGAGAGAGGAGAAGGAGAAAGGAAGGGGAAGTAGAGTAGAAAAGGATGATGGAGGGAAGAAAGGAGGTAAGGAGGGGGAAGAGAGAGGTAGAAGAAAGAGGTGTATGGAGAGCAGAAGAGCTAATAATGGCTTTTTATCTTTCTGGGCGTTGATGGCAAGAGGAACTGATGTAATTACTACTTAATACAATATGATATTGGCTATGTAATAGTATACATGTGATTATATGTTATGAAAATGGGGGAAAAAATTACGTTTGGTCCAGACATTTCCCCCCTATAAATAAATACCCGGGCAACGCCAGGTTATCAGCACTAGTAGATTATAAATGTGATGCCAACTATGGTTAAACCATTTGTAACCTCCCATGGGATGGGAGAAATGATGATTAAATGCCTCCAGCTCTCTCTTCCCTGGTGATCCCACCTCAGTCTGGCTGGAGATATGGCTTGCTTGTTTTATAAGAATTTTATTAGAATGTTCATAATATTGTTTTATTTATTTTTTATTCATGGTAGTGGAAACCACCCGGAGCCCCTTGATAGCGAGGCGGGTGGCATAGAAATTGAATCAATAAATAAGGAATCCAAATGAAAATAAAGATAGCAGGGAAATGGGGCAGGGAAAGAAAGGAGAAAAAGAGGTATAGAGAAAGGGGGGAAGAGGTAAAAAAAGCATCAGGAATAATAGAATAAATCTGTCCTGTCCATATTCTAGACTATTCTGTTTTGTTCTCTTCTTATTCTGTTCTGTCCTATTCTGTTTTGTTCTGGTTTTATTCTGTTCTATCTTATTCTATTCTGTTCTATTCCTATTCTGTTCTATTTCTATTCTGTTCTGCCCTGCTTGTCCCTATTCTATTCCGTTTTGTTCTGTTTTAATTCTCTTCTGTCCTACTCTGTTCTGTTCTGTTCCTATTTTCTTCTGCTCTACTATTTTATTCTGTTCTGTTTCGTGTTATTCCTATTCCTATTCTGTTCTGTTCTATTTTTAGTCTGTTCTGTTCTTCTATCCTATTCTGTTCTCTCCTATTCCTATTCTATTATGTTGTGTTCTGTTATTTCTATTCTGTTCTGTTCTGTGCTATTCCTATTCTGTTCTGTTATGTCCTGTCCTATTTCTCTATTTCTATTCTATTCCTATTCTGTTCTGTTCTATATTCCCCTCTTCCATTCCATTCCTATATTCTATTCTATTCTGTTCTGTTCCATATTCTCTTCCATTCTATTCCATTCCTATATTCTATTCTATTCTATTCTATTCTGTTCTGTTCTATATTCTCTTCTCTTCCATTCCATTCCATTCCTATATTCTGTTCTGTTCTGTTCTGTTCTATATTCTCTTCTCTTCCATTCCAGTCCATTCCTATATTCTATTCTATTCTGTTCTATTCTATATTCTATTCTATTTTCTGTTCTATTCTATTCTACTCTACCCTACTGTACTCCACTCCACTCCATTCCATTCCATTGGTTGGATACCTGGGCATTGCTCCACAACTCTCCCTGAATGGTCCCTCTCTTTTGCATGCAGACGATGCTCGCCTGGGGGCCGAGATACCTCCAAAACACGAGTGTTTTGATGGCCCAGTTTCCCTTGACAGCAGCTTCTCCGAATCCGCCTACATGTCCGCCAAGAGCAAATGCGAAGACACGCAGGAGGAAGCCACCAAGTCAGAACCCACCACCCCCAAACTCAGCAAGTCCGGCCTCATCGGGGGAACCTCTCAAGGACGGTCACCCAAGAGCTCCAGTAACCGGGCTGAGAAATGTGCCGGAGTCCATATCTCAGGACCTTTCTCAGTCACCGTCCCCTTCCACATCACGTCCAACCTTACTTTGTCCCGGCTGACCAGAGGTCTGGAGTGTCCAGCGCTGAGCTACTACGGCTTGGAGACTCCGGAGGCCGGAGAAGACTTTCCCGGGGTGGAAGAAGACAAGGAGAAACTCATGTGTGCCCTCCCTGAAAATAAGGAGGCAGATGAAGGTCAGTGTTGATATTTGTATTGAAATCGAGACTGATAGTAATAGAACAGAGCAACAGAACAGAATAACCAGTTTGGAAGAGACCTTGGAGGTCTTCTAGTCCAACCCCTGCTCAAGCAGGACCCCTTATACCATTCTGGACAAAGGGCTGTCCTATCTCTTCTTAAAAGCCTCCAGTGATGGAGCATTCACAACTTCTAGAGGCAAGTTGTTCCACTGAGCAATTGTTCTCACTGTCAAGAAATTCCTCCTTCGTTCTAAGTTGCTTCTCTCCTTGATTAGTTTCCACCCATTGCTTCTTGTCCTGCCTTCTGGTGCTTTAGAGAATATGCTGAAGAGAGAGCCAAGCTATTCTCCAAAGCACCAGAAAGCAAGACAATGGATGAAAACTAATCGAGGGGAGAAGCAAACTAGAACTAAGGAGGAATTTCCCGGCCGTGAGAACGGTTAGCCAGTTAAATGGTTCAATTAAGCCATTATCAAGGGCAGGAAGTAGTGATTCCCAAAGCAGCATTCCAGAGGGATGGCTTTGGTTCTGGTTCCAGGTTTTTGCATCTCCTTCAAATATCAAGATACAAAGTGGGTGTAAGCTCCATATTAAGAGGAAGCCAATTCCTTAATCAACGTAGCCTCTTAACCTAGTGAATTGCACATTCCTGCTACTTGTTTATGGAGATCCCCAGTCATCCAAGTCCAATTTGTCCCAAAGGTGTTTTTTTCAAGAAGCAACTGGACTTTCTTGGTGGTGTTTTGTTTTTTTTGAAGACGTTTCACTTCTCATCCAAGAAGCTTCTTCAGCTCTGACTGGATGATGGGGAACAGAAGGATTTAATATTCATTGCAGTCAGCTGATCATTTGCATCCTTTTAGAGAGTCATTGAGGCCCTTGGAAGTTTCTCGGGGTCACCTGAGTAGTGACGTGCAGTCAGGGGAGGCAGGGGAGGCAGGGCCTCACCACTGTCGTCATGAAAAGAAAAAAAAATGTAAAAGGAAAAAGACTGAGTTAGTTGCTGCCAGAGTCTCAGTGGATGACTCTGCTTAGTGCTTAACTGTTTAAAAAAGCCTCTAAAAAGCGCCCTCTACAGGAGGAGGCGGGAGAACCACGTGCCTCATTTAGTCTGACTTAATGATCACTCGAGCAGAGTTAAGCAAGGGTTAAAAGCCGAAAAATTCCTTATGTAGACGAGGCACGTGGTTCTCTTGCCTCCTCCTGTAGAGGGCGCTTTTTTAAGAGGCTTTTTTAAACAGTTAAGCAGAGTCATCCATTGGGGACTCTGGCAGCAGCTAACCCAGCCTGACCTCAGCAGCTCTTGCCTTTTTCCTTTTACATTTTTACATTTTCATCAGGGCAGGCAAGAGCAGAGTTGAAATCCTCTGTGAAACAGCTGGAAAAGGTATGTGGGTTGGAGGGAGGGGGAGGAATTCAAAATTAATGTAATTTGTAAGTAATTGTAAGTAATTTGTGTGTGTGTGTGTGTTTGTTTCTTCACTCAAACAAACTCTCAATTTGAGAGTTTGTTTGAGAAGAGAGGGAAGGGGGTAGGAGAGGCAGGGAGGGCAGCCCGCCAGCTTCCTTTCTCTGTGTCAGGGCAGCCCGCCAGCAGAGGCAGGTCTTTTACCCACCTCTGCTGACGGGCTGGCGCTTTCTTTCTTTTGCTGCTTTCTTTCTTTTGCTGCTTTCTTTCTTTTGCTGCTTTCTTTCTTTTGCCTCAGCGTCGGGGCGAGCAAAAGCCGTTTTCTTTCTTTTTGCCTCACCAGCCATAAACCTCACCACACGTCACTGCACCTGAGTGGTGCAAATGGGGGCGGAGCCTTCTTGAAACTGCTGAAAGGAGCTGTGTTCTAGACTGGAGACAGATGGTGTACATTGGGGAAACAAAACAACCGGTTTATCAACCCATGTCACAACATAGGGGAACCCATCAGGACTCAATCCAACATAGGAGAACCTATCAGGACTCAATCCATTATTCCATCTGCATTTAAAAGACAAAGCCCATCCTTTTGAAGACCACATAGTCCATATTTTGGACAGAATGGACTGCTGGTTTGAAAGAGGGGTCAAGGAAACCATCTATGCCAAAATTGAACAGCTCTCCCTCAACAGAAGGGGGGAGGGATATGACCAGAGATGGCATTCAGCAGGCTCTGACTAGTTCTGGAGAACTGGTAGTGGACATTTTGAATAGTTTGGAGAACTGGCAACCACCACCTCTGGCTGGCCCCGCCCCCATCTATTCTCTGCCTCCCGAGTCCCAGCTGATTGGGAGGGAATGGGGATTTTGCAGTATCCTTCCCCTGCCACACCCAGAAAACCACGCCCACAGAACCGGTAATAAAAAAAATTGAATACCACCATTGGATAAGACATCATCCATCTCCAGTCTACAGAAGGAAGGGAGGGAGGGAGGGAGGGAGGGAGGGCAATAGCAAAAGCACTTTGATTTATATACCACTTCACAGTGCTTTCCAGCCCTCTCTAAGCAGTTTATAGAGTCAGCCTCTTGCCCCCAACAATCTGGGTCCTCATTTTACACACCTCAGAAGGATGGAAGGCTGAGTCAACCTTGAACCAGTGAGATTCGAACTGCCAAATTACAGGCAGCCAGCAGGCAGAAGTAGCCTGCAAGGACTGCATGCTAACCACTGCGCCACCATGGCTCTCGACTTGCAACAATTTGTTTAGTGACTGTTCAAAGTTACGAACGGCACTGTTAGTTAGTTTACTTGATTGATTAGCCCATAGGCCAAACCAAAGTGCAGAGTTCCAAATAATTACTAAAACCCAATAACAACAATTTAAAATGGAATTAGAATAAAATACAATGATTTAGTATCTGGATAAATAAAATAAGATAAAAATTATATTCCAGTGTCACCCCTACTAGTTAGCTCAATTGCAACAGCACTGAAAAAAACGACTTATGACCATTTTTCACAGTTATGACCTTTGTAGCATCCTCATGTTCATGTGATCAAATTTTAATGCTTGGCAACTGACTCGTACTTACGACGGTTCCAGTGTCCCACGATCACATGGTCCCCTTTTGTGACCTCCTGACAAGCGAATTCCATGGGGAAGTTAAGATTCACTTAACAACCAGGTTACTTACTTACCAGGGATGTGGTGGCTCAGTGGCTAACACTCTGAGCTTGTCGATCAGAAATGTTGGCAGTTCGGCAGTTCAAATCCCCAGCGTAATGGAATGAGCTCCCATGACTTGTCCCAGCTTCTGCCAACTTAGCAGTTCGAAAGGACATAAAAATGCAAGTAGAAAAATAGGGACCACCTTTGGTGAGAAGGTAAGAGTGTTCCATGCTCCTTTGGCGTTGAATTATGCTGGCCACATGACCATGGAGATGTCTTTGGACAGCTCTGGCTCTTCGGCTTTGAAACGGAGATAAGCACTGCCCCCTAGAGTCAGGAACGACTAGCACATATGTGCGAGGGGAACCTTTACCTTTACTAACTTACCAACTGCAGTGATTGGTGCATTTAACCAACTGCAGCCGAGGTGGCGCAGTAGTTAAATGCAGCACTGCAGGCTACTTCAGCTGACTGCAGTTTAGCAGTTCGGCTGTTCAAATCTCACCGGCTCAAGGTTGACTCAGCCTTCCATCCTTCCAAGGTGGGTAAAATGAGAACCCGGATTGTTGTTGGGGGCGATATGCTGACTCTGTAAACCGCTTAGAGAGGGCTGAAAGCCCTGTGAAGCAGTATGTAAGTCTAACTGCTATTGCTATTGCTATTGACCCAGAGGTGGGTTCCTACCAGTTCGCACCTATTCGGTAGAACCGGTTCGTCAAATCTACCAAACCGGTTAAAAGAGGTTCCACCAGTGGACTCGGAAAGCAGGCCACGCCTACAGAAGAGGTTCCAAAAAATTTTGAAACCCACCACTAGCTGAGTGTGTAATGTCCCGTAGTTATCTACGCATTAATAATGATCTAGTAATATTTCCTTATACATTTTAGGGACCTTTCCTTACATAATTGGTGTTTTCTTTCATACTTTTGGATTTCTAATTTCTGCTTCCGTTAGTTGGCAATTGCTAAAAGAAATCCCACGTGAAAAAGTATTCAAAGCCTTCTTGATTTTAATTGTCAATTTATTTATTCCTGCACCTTGTAATATTTATTCATTTACATATCTCTGTTTTTCCACTGTTGTGCAAACACAATTCCAGCAGCTGCTAACATGTGTAAAGTTAAATATATATTATACTCCCTTTCAAATAGCCAACAAAATATTTCTGGTTTTAATTCCATATCTTGCTTTACGACTGCTTCTAACCACTAACTTCTGAATGTAGCTACTTGGACCGACGTAAGTACTAATTCATAATTTTATATCCGGTCACATGGGCGGCAAGCCACTACCATCCGGTCACGTGGGTGGCAAGCCACTCCCACAAAGGAGGCCACACCCACAGAGTAGGTTCCAACAATTTTTGAAACCCACCACTGAATTCACCTAACAATGGTGGTGACATAGGTGGAAAAACAGAGCCGAACTGACTTAGCAAGAGAAATGTTGGCCTCAATTATGGATCATAAGTCGAGGGCTACCCGCATTTGTACTCCGCAAGGACCTAGTCCCTACAGTGCAATCTGGGCTGAGTTGTATTTTATTTTTTTTGCTTGCGTGCATTTTAGGAAGAAACGCCGAAGCCGAAATGGATGCTGAAGAGAGCCGGATGTCTCTGGAGGTCGAGGATTCCTTCTCGTTCCTGGACAGCCCCGATGGCTGGATCGACAACGTGCTGGAAGAAGAGCAGCTCCAGACGGATTCCGGGGAAGGCCCCGAGCTTCCCCCGCGCAGCTTGGACACCTTCCCGAGCATGGAAGACGATTTGGGAAGCGGGTTTATGAACGAGATGATCGCAGCTGGGATGGAGGCGAGTGCCCCACATTCGGCCTTCTTTCTCTACTCTCCTTTTTTTCTTTCCCCCGGGCTGAGGAAAAAGGACTTTCTGAGCCACAGTGGGGAGAGCATTGTGAAGAAGAGTTGACACTTTCTTCTCGCTTGGTATCTTGGTGGCAGCTTTCCTTCCGTGGCTTCCCGCCTCCTGTGAGTTGGCTTGGTCTGAGGGGAAGTGGCTGGCCCAAGGCCTCCCAGAAGGCTTTCGTACCTGAGGCGGAGCTAGAACTCACCGTCTCCTGGTGATTGGCCTAAAGTTACCCAGCTGGATTTCATGCCTAAGGCAGAACTATAACTCACCGTCTCCTGGTGATTGGCCTAAAGTCATCCAGCTGGATTTTATGCCTAAGGCAGAACTAGAAGTCACCATCTCCTGGTGATTGGCCTAAAGTCACCCAGCTGGATTTTATGCCTAAGGCAGAACTATAACTCACCGTCTCCTGGTGATTGGCCTAAAGTCACCCAGCTGGCTTTCATGCCTATGGCAGAACTATAACTCACCGTCTCCTGGTGATTGGCCCAAAGTCGCTGAGCAGGCTTTCATGCCTAAGGCAGAACTAAAAATCATCATCTCCTGGTGATTGGCCTAAAGTTACCCAGCTGGATTTCATGCCTAAGGCAGAACTATAACTCACCGTCTCCTGGTGATTGGCCTAAAGTTACCCAGCTGGATTTCATGCCTAAGGCAGAACTATAACTCACCGTCTCCTGGTGATTGGCCTAAAGTCATCCAGCTGGATTTTATGCCTAAGGCAGAACTAGAAGTCACCATCTCCTGGTGATTGGCCTAAAGTCACCCAGCTGGATTTTATGCCTAAGGCAGAACTATAACTCACCGTCTCCTGGTGATTGGCCTAAAGTCACCCAGCTGGCTTTCATGCCTATGGCAGAACTATAACTCACCGTCTCCTGGTGATTGGCCCAAAGTCGCTGAGCAGGCTTTCATGCCTAAGGCAGAACTAAAAATCATCATCTCCTGGTGATTGGCCTAAAGTTACCCAGCTGGATTTCATGCCTAAGGCAGAACTATAACTCACCGTCTCCTGGTGATTGGCCTAAAGTCATCCAGCTGGATTTTATGCCTAAGGCAGAACTAGAAGTCACCATCTCCTGGTGATTGGCCTAAAGTCACCCAGCTGGATTTTATGCCTAAGGCAGAACTATAACTCACCGTCTCCTGGTGATTGGCCTAAAGTCACCCAGCTGGCTTTCATGCCTATGGCAGAACTATAACTCACCGTCTCCTGGTGATTGGCCCAAAGTCGCTGAGCAGGCTTTCATGCCTAAGGCAGAACTAAAAATCATCATCTCCTGGTGATTGGCCTAAAGTCACCCAGCTGGATTTCATGCCTAAAGCAGAACTAGAACTCACCATCTCCTAGTTTCTAGCCTAGTGCCCGCACCTAATGCCTAAAAAATGGGAAATTCGATTCTCATTGATTTCATGATGAGGAAGTATGTTAAAAATGGATGCTCTGTAATATTTTTTTCTTTTTCAAGTGTGTGACGATTATAGTTCTTCTCTTAATTCTTGAGAAACTAGGTTTTGTTTCTAATGTTTCCTCCTTCCTTCCACCCCCTTTAGCTGGAGATGTATTCTATGGTGCCACACCTGGATTACCTGTCCATAGAAGAATGCATGAATGAGCAATCGGAAGGAGAAGATGACCAGTATTATCTCGCCATGGGATACATTGAGGAAGAGACATCTAAGGAGGTGGATGCTGAAGAAGTCTACCTGAGCGCTTTTGATGATCTCAGCCCCATAGCTAGCAAACTAGGACATATTCAGCAATCCGACGTAGGTCAAACGCCTCACATTCCTCCCCTAAACCTCACCGTGGAAGATCAGACCTCCGAGATGTCTACAGAAACCTTGGGTGAAGAGCCAAAGAGCTCACGGTTACCTGAACCTGGCTTGGAACCTCAAGCAGGTGACGAGGAGATTACGACTAGGTCAACTGGTGACTTAGTTGTAACCAAGGACCCGGATCCAAAATTAGCCAAGCTTTGTGAAGTGGAATTGGGTTCCAGGAGCAACACCATTGAGATGGAAAGATGTCACCTGACTGACAAAGCTGAGGTAGAACCCATTTTTTCAATGTTGCAAATCGAAGATGCAAATGTTGGAAGTGAGGTTGGCCTCTTTGCCCCCAAAACTGAATGTCCTGAAGAAGTTGCTGACCCAAAATCTCTGGATTCCGAATCTGAGGGGGGAAATACCAAGGAAAGTAAGGTGGAACCCATTATTTCGCCGTTGCAGATAGAAGATAGAAATGGAGTGGATCCCTTTGTCCCCAAAACTGGGTGTCCTGAAAACGTTGCCAGCCAAACACCTTGGGATCCAGAGTCTGAAAACCAACCAATCAAATCAAGTACGGTAGAGAAGTGGCGACCTCAGAGCCCATCTGAAAGTGAACAGGCTCCACATCTTCCTTGCAACATGATAGTAGAAGTTCCTCCAGAGGTGGTTGGAAGATGGAAGAAACCCTTGGGAGATACCCTTGTGGTTGAAGAGACGGGAGAAATGCCCCACGGAGATGCCGCTTCTTCTGTGGAGGATCTCAACTTCCTTCAAAGTCCGATTCCTTCTTTACTGGACAATAATTCCGAGAAGGTAAGCTTCCCAGCACCGAATCCAGAGCATACGTCTCCTCCTTATTCCCCCGCACCTTTGTCTGACAGTTGCATGGACTCTGAAGACTTCTCCCTCACAGCTTCTTCTCCAAAACCTTGCCTGGAAAATCTTCTGCAGAAACTTCAGCCTGGATTTCCCTTGGAAGCTTCGTCTGCTCCGAAACATGAACTCTTGGATGGAAGCGTCCACATGAAGTTGACATCTACCACACCCCGCGTTCAGCAAGTGAAATCGTTCCCGGTGGTGCCCCCAAAGCCTCAATTCGCTAAGGTGCCTCCTTCCTTAAAGCCAGTGATTCCCAGCAAGGAACATCTCACCACTGTCCCGGGGAAGACTTGTGAGAATGGGACCAAGCAGGAACACAACCCAAGCTCTTTGAAAAGGACTTTCCACCTGACCAGCTCAGACCACACCTCAAACAGCCACCAAAAGACAGAACGTTGTCCGACATCTCCTAGTCCGCCCAGCTCTTCTGAGAATTGTTGCAGCCTTCCGGAGACCCTCCTGAAGCAACGCAACTCCATGCCGGTGAGCTTGGAGAAGTTCGGCAGGGACTGTAAGGATGTGGAGGACAGCAGCCCTAAGCCACCCCCTTCTTCACGGGACAAATGCTTTTCGTGGTCCAAGAGTGGAGACGTTGGAGGCGGTGGCCTTCATCTCATGCAGGGCAGTTTGGAGAAGCGGAGCAGCGGCCAACACGATGAAGGGAAAGGAGCAGAAAGGCCCACCAAGGAGGGCTTGGAGGGCACCACTCTCCAGAAGCAACGCTGGAACAACTGGCGTTATAGTGGAAGCATGTCGTTCGACGAGGCCGTGGCCCTCGCCAAGGAGAGGCACGTGGCCCAGGCTCCCATGAGGAGAATGCAAACCGTGGACAGTTCACACGGAGCGTCCAAAATGGAGAAGACTGCTCCTGCCCTCAAGCCTGTTCTGTGGCTTCCTCAAAGGCCGCTGACTTGCATGAGCCCAACTGGGCCTCCGGAAGCTCACCTTTTGGGAAAGGTGGCTTCTCCTCCAGGGTTGCCCGGCAGCATCCCAGAAGGGGTGAGGCCACCGAGACTGGAAGGTTTCTCTCAGGACTTTCCCCTGAGGAGCAGAGGGAGCTTATCCAAGATAGGACGGCGCTTGTCCGTCTCTGACGAAGCATGCTTCGGATTGTCCCACGAGAAGAGATGACTGGGGTCTTTTAACAGATTGACAGAGTTGGAAGGGACCTTGTAGGTCATTTAGTCCAACCCTCCCATCCAAGGAGGAGACCCTGTTCCATTTCTGACAGATGACAGTCCAGTCCCTTCTTGAAAGCCTCCAGTGATGAAGCTGCCACAACTTCCAAAGGCAACTTCTGTTCCATTGGTTGATTGTTCTCGCTGTTAGAAAATTCCTTCTTACTTCCAGGTTGAATCTCTCCTTGTTCAGTTTCCATCCATTCTTCCTTCTCTGGCCTTCAGGTACTTGGAGAATAGCTTGACCCCCTTCCTCCTCTCTGAAGCAGCCCCTCAAATATTGGAAGATGCTCTCCTGTCTCCCCTGGTCCTTCTCTTCCCTAGACCAGCCAGGCCCAGTTCCTGCAACCGTCCATCGGATGTTTGAGCCTCCAGTCTCCTCATCGCCCTGGTTGCTCTTCTCTGCATTCTTTCTAGAGTCTCAACATCTTTTTTTTTAATAGTGTGGGGACCAAAACTGGATCCAGTACTCTAGGTGTGCCCTTACTAAGGCTTTATAGAGTGTATTAGTACCTCCCTTGATTTTGATTGTATCCCTGTCCTCACATCAGACCAATTTGGACCATCCTGAATGGATGGGGGCTCCCACCATGATATACCCCTTAGAACAGGGTGTCCAAACTTGGGAACTTTAAGACTTGTGGACTTCAATTATGGGAGTTGAAGTCCTCAAGTCTTAAAGATCCCAAATTTGGGCAGCCCTGCCTTAGAACCTCAAGTGATCTTGGCTCAAATTGAAGCAGATATCTGTGTAAGCCAGCCTTTCCCAAGGTGGGACCCAAATAATGTTTTCTCTTAAGGAAGCAAAAATAATATGGCACTAATGATGGTTCAAAGGAAAAAAAGAAGACAAAGGTCAAATTTATCATTCACTGGTTTTAAAATATCAACAAACCCTGATATCTAAAGAGCATTACAAAGAGCCCAGACAGGTAGTTCCTGTTTAGTGGCTATCTTGTTTACTGACCATTTGCAAGCACAAGAAGTAAGAGGTGGAAACTGGTCAGAGAAAAGAAACCTAGAACTAAGGAAGATCGTCCCTCTGGAACGATCTCCCCGTGGAGATCCGGACCCTCACTACCCTCCCGGCCTTCCGCAAAGCCGTTAAGTTCTGGCTGCTCCAGCAGGCCGGGGGGCTTTCGAAATATCCAGCCCCTCGGAAATTGTGACTGTTGTATATTTTAATATGTTGTCTTGTGTATTATCCCCTTCCCTTGTTTTATTGTAAGCCGCCCGGAGTCCTTCGGGAGTGGGCGGCATACAAGCTCAATAAAACGAAACGAAACGAAGAATTTCCTGAGAATGAGACCAATTAACCAGTGGAACAACTTGCCTCCAGAAGCTGTGGGTGCTCCATCCCTGAAGGATTTTAAGAAGAGACTGTAAGTAGGATGGCACACAGGGGACTCCTGAGTATGCAGGGGGTTGGATTACAAGATCTCTAAAATCCATTCCAGCCCTAGGATTCTATGATTCAAAAGTCGCTTTGCATTGATGACTTTTACTGAAAAGCAGAAGAATGCTGAGCACAGTTCATTTAGCGACTGTGGCACTTCCTGACTGAATTGTGGGTCCCAATTGTGCTCACTAAACAAGGACCACCTGCATATATTTTCAAATTCAGATGGGCTGAGGGGAGGAGAGAGATTAAGGCTCAGAAAGTTTGCATCCTAACCAAAACAACAAATGCCTGAGAATATTTTTTTTTTCTCCTTTGATGACAAAGTTGCTCAAAAGCTTCACAGATTGAAGGTATTTGGGGGCCAAAATTCTCGCTTCCCACCAAGAGAGCCTCAGATTGCGGGAAGGAATTTCCTTTCCAAATGTTGGAGGGATCCAACATTTCTGACTCTTTTGTTTTCTGTTTTGGGGGATAAACCAGACCTTTTCGTTTACGCAAAAGACTTGGGCAGTGACAGTGTTCTCATCACACAAGAATCCAGATAAACAGTTTAATGCACAATGCAATCGTGTGATGCACAAAATATATTAAGACAAGAGCTGAACCACAATGAGCCCAAGTAGCAGTGGTGGGTTCTGGGTAGTATGGCCTGGTACGGCCGTACCGGTAGTAACCAGGGAGCAGCGGAAACTGTACCAATACGGTGGCTCATTTGGCCCACCCACCCGCATGCGACTGGCCAATTGCAAATGTGCGCACAGCGTGCGGTCCCTGTGCAACCTTCGCTGAGCATCTGGGTGTCTCAGGGCAATGATTTGAGCATGCATGCTCAGCACACATGCTCAACTAGGACGCCAGGTTGCGACGGGATCCGGAACCCACCACTGACAAGTAGCATAAACTCACCCCTGGTTTAAATACAGCTTAGGTCTTAAAATAAGAGGAAAGAAAACAATATGAAATCTTGCTGTCAGATTTCATTATTATGAAGCCCGTGAGATTCTGGGCTGCAAAGATCAACCCTATTCATGCCGTGGAGCAGTATTTTTCAAACTTGTCATCTTTGAGATGGATGAACTTCAACTCCCAGAATTCCCCACCCATCATGCTTGCAGAATTCTGGGAGTTGAAGTCCAATATCTTAAAGTTCCCAAGGTTGGAAACACTGCCTTAGAGTGATGTGTAGATCCAATCACTCATGGTTTAACCGTGGCTTTAGCAGGTTATTTGAATGTACTATATTTAAAATAGAAAAGAGTATGGATTGTACATATCAAGACACCTATTTGGGTGGAAATTAATCGTGTAGCCTAAAAGGGTAGAATGTATTGTTATGAAGCAAGAGAACTGGTTGGCAAAAAAGTTCGGAGTCTGATCGCTCCTCTTCCAAGTTATTAAAGTTGATGGAACTGAAAGTAAATGGATCTGACAGCATAACTCATGTATATTGGGTACATGTTCTTTGCGTTATTTTTATGGAGACAAGATGGTAAGAAGAATATGTATGCTCAGACAAACTACAAACAGATCCTCTCAATCTTTCATACCCAGTTAAGAGCCATAAAACTGGAGGTTCACCGACAAATGCACGCTCGACAACAGCGCGCCGACAAAAGCGCACCTTCAACGAACAAGTAATAACGAGTTCTAAACCTAACCCTGAACCTAACCCTGAACCTAACCCTGAACTTAACCCTAAACTAACCCTAAACCTAACCCTGAACCTAACCCTTACCTTAACTTAAATTGCGCTTCTGTCGGTGCGCTGTTGTCGGACCCATGTTGTGGGCGCTTTGATGACGTTGCGGTTTTCTTGCTGCGGTTTCGTTGGTGCGCTTTTGTCGTTCGCGCATTTGTCGGGTCACGAAAACTGGAAACTGAATGTCTATTCTTCTTCTTGTGCCTTATCCATCATCGGATGTTGGCAATCATGTCGGCAATCCTAATTTTTGTCAACAGCCGCATGAAAAAGTGCTGCAGAGCTTTGTCCAAACCAGTCCCTTAGGTTTTGAAGCCATGATGTTCCCGAACATCTATGGAGATTCTCAATCATGCAGGTCATGGTTGTCCCTAAGGTGCTTCTCCCAAAAGCCAACTGCACTTCCTTGGTTTTCTTCCTTTGAAAACATCCCCCTTCTCATCTAAGAAGCCGAAGACGCAAAACGTTTTTGGTAATTGGAATGCTTGATTACATGTTTATTTCTATATACAATAGGAAGAAATGAAGCTCTACTTTTACACATAGATGTTCTCAATGCCTGTGATAAGATGAGAGGCAATTTAGCGTCCTGGGAAGAAAATGCATCAGGCTAGAAAGCAGGAGGTTGCAAGTTTGAGTCCTGTGGTATCATAAAGCCAGCTATGGGTTTTGAAGCAGTCCTGGGAAGGGGGAAGCCAAGCCAAGTCCCTTCTGATAATGGAAGATAGATAGAGGGAGAGAGGGAGAAAGAAGGAAAAAAGAAGAAAGAAAGAATGATAGATAGATGGATAGATGGAGTATTGGAGTGATGGAGAAGAAGAAAGAAAAAGAAAGAAGGAAGGAAGGAAGGAAGGATGGATGGATGGATGGATGGAAGGATGGATGGATTTGTGGATCACAACTCCCAGAACTTGCAAACTATGGAATGGATTTTCAACTCCCAGAATTCCCTAGTCATCATTCTTTAAAATACATGGACTTCAGCTCCCAAAATCCCCCAGCCAGCATTGAATTCTGGGAGTAGAAGCAAGTGGCTGAGATTTACAACCTCTGTATTAGAGTGACTGCAAATTCAGGGATGTTGAACTTCGAGGTTTGAAAGCCCATCATCCCCACTGAGATGAGGGGGGTGCTGGGGGGGTGGAGATGAAGGAATTATGGGAGTTGTAGTCTGGGGTTGCATCCACCCACATGCAGAAGGAATGATGCAGTGACCATTGCAGAATAGTTTCCACACTTAGCAACGAAAAGCACACGAGGTGGGGGGGAACTTACGACGCTGGAGTTTTTATTTGGGCGCCCTAAAAGAAAGGCGACCCCAAAACTGCCCACTGGATGAAGTAGATTGACCGGAAGTGGACAACTACAGGCAGAAGCCAGCGCCCTTTTCCAACATGGCGCCCACCGTGCCTATAAATTGACGGCTCGCCAGGAGGGCGCTAACCGGAAGTTGCGTATGGCGTTCTTCCGTCTTTGTTTCTAAAGCGCTGTTTCTCTGATCGCACGAGATGCCGAATCTTTAAAAGCATCGGTCATAGACCCACAACCGAGCGCTGCTTCCCCAAGCGCTCTCTCGGCCGGCCGGCCGCCCTTTCAAACTCAAGATGGAGGCGCCTAGGCCTCTCTCTCTCTCTCTCTTTCTCTCTCAATTGAACTGCTCAAAATGGCCGCCACCGGAAGCGCAGGTCATCCTCAGCGCCCGGCTTCCGGCTCCCGGTGAGGAGAGGCGCGCCGGGGGCGGGGCTTGCCTGTGGGTGGCTTCCGCTCCCCCGTCGGGCCCCGCTTGTCCGTGAGGGGAAGAAGGCGGAAGTTGCGGGAGAGAGGAAGGCGGGCGGGCGGGGGTTCGCGGTGCGCGCATGCGCCGATCTTCATGGAGCGCCGAGGGGCTCCGAGGGACGGAGGGCGGCCCAGGTGAGGACGGCGGCCCCGGGAGGGGCGGGGAAGGGTCCGCGGGTGCCCCCGGTGGGCTTCCGACTCCGTCAGCCATCTGCTTCTTTGTCCCGGAGGCCTTTCCCGGTTGGCTTTTCCTGCGGCCTTTCCTAAGCCAGGATGCGAAGGCCGGGCCCCTCCCACAAGGAGACAAGGTGGGGGTTGAGGCTGGGGTCCCCCTCGGGGTTGGGGTCCCCATGAGGCCCGGCGGGGCGATGGGGGAGCCGCTGCCCGCTCTGGGGCTTCCTTACAGCACAGAAAACCCCACGGAGGGGTCCTTGGAGGTCATCTAGTCGAGCCTTCCCAGGCCAATGAAGCCCCCTGGTTGCCCCTGGGACCCCCTGGAGGATCTAGGGTGGCTGGGGATCGGTGGCAAAGCCCGCCAGATGTTCGGGCTGGGTCCGGCCCTTTGGGTGTCCCTCTGGAGCCTCCCCCCAGGGGCAGGTGGGGAGGGGTCAAAGGTCATCCTCCCAGGATGGGGGCTCTTCCAGGCCCAGCTTCCCGCTTAGAATGGACGGGTGGGGGGGATTCCTGTCAGCGAGGGGGATGATATTATCGTTGAGGTTGATCATCGCACATTCAGCCAGGTGTTTGGACAGGGTTGGTTTGGCATTCTTGTTTACCTAAATCAAGTCATGATTATTAATATAGTTATTTGGTTAATCTTTGGTGAGATTCACAGCCTTTGGGGCTGGTTGGTAGCTCAACAGCTCGAGTCCTAATCAAGGACCTAGGAACTGTTAAGGTAACTTCGGAGGATATAAGCTGTTCCAAGTAGGGTGGATTATAATAATAATTGTTATTATTCTTCATTAAACATGAAACTCAGTCAACTGGACCTTTAAAAATGCATCACAAATACCAGTGATTGGTGCTAATGGTTGATACGGGTTGCTGCCAGCATCCTAGGTATCATCATCATTATTATTACTATTATTATTATTCATCACACAACAAACCAGATGTTCAGACTGGGTTTGTTTGTCTTTTTGGCTACCTATATCAAAATATTATTATTATTATTATTATTATTATTATTATTATTATACAATTGTATCACAGCGGCCAGTTGTTTCGCCGGATTTGGCATTGGTTACTAGTCGGGCCCCACCCAGGGGCCTAGGACGTCGTAACGTATTTTCGTAATATGCGTGCAGATCCAAGCAGTGCGGCTTTTTGCATTTGACTGATGGTGATTTTGTCAATTTTTAACTGTTTTAAATGTAATTCCAGTGCTTTTGGAATAGCACCCAGTGTGCCAATTACCACTGGAATTACCACTGCTGGTTTGTGCCATAGTCGTTGAATTTCGATTTTTAAGTCCTGGTATCTTGCGATTTTTTCATGTTCCTTGTCGGCGACCCTGCTATCACCTGGTATTGCGATGTCTATGATTGTGACCTTATTTTTCTCAACCAGTGTGATGTCTGGTGTATTATGCGCCAGTATTTTGTCCGTTTGTATACGGAAATCCCACAAGATCTTGACCATCTGATTTTCGGTGACTTTTTCAGGCTGATGTTCCCAACAGTTTGTTGCTGTTTTAATATTATAATTTTTGCACAAATTCCAATGGATCATTTGTGCTACTGAATTGTGCCGCAATTTATAATCAGTCTGCGCGATTTTTTTACAGCAGCTGAGTATGTGATCAACAGTTTCATCAGCTTCTTTGCAAAGTCTGCATTTGGCATCATCAGAGGATTTTTCGATTTTGGCCTTAATGGCATTTGTGCGGATAGCTTGTTCTTGCGCAGCCAGGATTAGTGACTCTGTTTCTTTCTTTAATGTACCTGTTGTTAACCATAATCAAGTTTGTTCACTGTCCACTTTATCTTTTATTTTTTCCAGAAATTGGCCATGCAGTGCTTTGTTCTGCCAACTCTCCATTCTTGATTTCATCGCATCTTTTCTGTATTCTTGTTTCATCTGTTGGGCCTTCAGTAGATTTTTGTTCTTTACTTCGATTAATAGATGTTCTTGACTTTCTTTTAAATAATCAGCCAGTGCATGTTTTTCTTCTTCAACTATTTGCTTCACTTGTAATAATCCTCTGCCACCTGATTTTCGGGGCAGGTACAGTCTATCAGTATCACCACGTGGATGTAAACTGTAGTACATTGTCATTAGTTTCCTGGTTTTTCGATCCAAAATGTCCAAATCAGCTTGTGTCCAGTTAACTACACCAGCTGTGTATCTTATAACTGGTATTGCCCAGGTATTTATGGCCTTGATTGTATTTCCACCATTCAATTTAGATTTCAAAATTTTCCTAACTCTGTTGGTGTACTCTCGCCTGACAATAGTTTTTACTTCTCCATGCTTGAAGTTATCCAACTGCAGAATGCCTAAGTATTTGTAGGCTTCATTTTCGTTGCATTTAATTAGTTGGCCATTGGGCATTTCAATTCCCTCACATGTAGTGATTTTGCCTCTCTTTATGGATACAGTGGCACATTTTTCCATGCCAAACTGCATTGAAATATTGGTGCTGAATACTCGGACTGTGTTTGTCAATGATTGGATTTCTATTTCTGACTTTCCATAGAGTTTCAAATCATCCATATATAGTAAATGCGAAATGTATTATTATTGTTGTTGTTGTTGTTATGTTAATCTTTGGTGAGATTCACAGCCTTTGGGGTTGTTGTTGTTGTTGTTGTTGTTGTTGTTCGTACAATCAGCCAGATGTTCAGGCTGGGTTTGGCATTTTTGCCTACCTATATCAAGTTGTTATTATTAATCGCACAATCAGCCAGATGTTTGGGCTGGGTTTGGCATTTTTGCCTACCTATTGAGTCCATGCCAAGGACCTGGGATAGGCAGATCTGGATGTTTGATGGTGTTACAGGTATCATTGCAGGATGGAAGCAGTTCCAAGTAAAGCCCCCTTCTGCAATATGATGGTGATGGTTGATTGCAGTCAGCCAGAGGTTTAGACTGACATTTTTATCCACTCCAGCTCATTGTTATTGTGGTTGGTCGCATGGCCAGATATTCAGGCCGGATTTGGCATTTGTGTCCCGTCCCCCCTTTTGAGTGCTTCCTGAGGACCTGGGAGAGGCAGATGTTTGATGGGGTTAAAGGTTTCATCGTAGAATGAAAGCTTATGGATGGATGGTACCTAGTCAGCCAGATGTTTACACTGGGTTTGGCATTTTTATCCGTCTCCAAGGACCTGAGAGAGGCAAATGTGGATGTTTTGAGGTGTTCAAAGTCTCTTCACAGGATAAAAGCTTATTATTCTTATGGTTGGTCACACAGTCAGCCAAATGTTGACAATATCAGGGTTCCAAATAAGACCCCCCCAAAAAAGAAGACTCCAAGGCTTGAAGTTCTTCAAAGTTCCAATTCATTATAGATATCATATTGGCACATCTGGGAAAACCAAAATCTGAACATTTCCAGGTTTTCCCTACCCAAATGAAAGTCCAAATCCCTGCCATTCTCTTCACTATGTCCATCACGTGGCCCAATCAGGCACCGTCCCAACTGGAGATGCCTCCCAGTCACACCCCTCCAGATGCAGGGCAAAATGTCCTTGATTGTCTGAGAAAGGAATATTATTATGACTATATATCTCCCGTACTCCATATAATCCCCCCTCCCGTTTTCCCACAACATTGAATGTGGCAGGCCTGAAGGAAGACCCAAGGCAAAGACGCTGGTTCTGGCATTTTTGTCCACCTCTGGAGTCTTTCCCAAAGTCCTGGGATAGGCAGATGTTATTATTTAATAATATTAAAGGTCTTGTCCGCAGGATGTAAACTGCTCCATGCACAGCTGCCTTTTGCAATTGACAGAGGTAGATTTTGTCAATGCCGGTAGTACAGTATTACTGTGTATTATTGCAGCCATGAGTCAAATGTTTAGACTGGATATGGCATTTTTTAATCCACTATCAAGTCCTTCCCAGGGACCTGCGATAGGAGATGTTATTGTTTACTAACATTAAAGGTCTCCTTGCAAGATGTAAGCTGTGCCAAGTCGAACTGCCTTTTGCAATTGGGTTGCTGGGAATTTGGTTCGTACCATTGTGGTTCAAGTGGGATTCCAGATATTTTGGAATGGCACCTATTACTATTGAGACTACCTTTGCTTTCTTTTTTGCACAGTCATTCTGTTTCTATTTGCACATCGTTGTATTTTGTTGTCTTTTCCAGTCCCCCCCACTTCTCTTCTGATGGATCCAGGTTATTATTATGGTTGGTCACACAGCCAGCCAGATGTTTAAATTAGATTTGGCATATTTTTTATCTGCCTCTCAAGTCCTTCCTAAGGATCTAGGACAGGCAGATGTTCTTTGCTGGCACCAAAGGTTGGAAACTGTTCCAAGTTAAGCCATCTTTTGCCATTTCCTGATGAGGAATTTGTCAATGCCGATTACGATGATGAAGTCGATGTCCCACCTTTTTTTTAATATGGTCACTTTCAATGTGAGATGAGTGGCATATAAATTTAATTAATAAATGTTTCTGGAGATTCTCAATCATCCAGGTCATGGTTTTCCTAAAGGGCCTTTTTTTTTTTTCAAGAGGCGACTGACATTCTGGACCAGAAATATTTATTTATTTATTTTATTTTATTTATTTATTTGTCTTGTATGCCACCCACTCCCGGAGGACTCCGGGCGGCTCACAAAAGACAAGGGAAAGAGGGGAACGAGACAAAGACAACATATTAAAAACAAAACCAACATTCACAATTTCCGTGGAGGTAGATGCTTCTCAGCTCCCCCCAGCCTGCTGGAACAGCCAGGACTTGAAATAACTCAAGGCAGCAAACATCATATCTGTACATTCCAGCTCTTATTTTCTCCACAACAACCTTGCTTTGTTTACTGGTTTACAGAAGAAAAGAGTGGAAATTTGGTTGTGGCTAAAGCCCCAGGTTAGAAATCATGAGATGGCAAGTTCTAGTCCCACCGTAGGCATACAATCCGGCTAATTTAATTTAATTTCGTTGTACCATGTGCAATGACAATGAAGGAAACTAAAAGTAAACTAGGTGACTTTGGGCCAATCACCAGGAGACAGTGAGTACCAGCCCCACGTTAGGTATGAAAGCCACTTGGGCGATTTGGGGCCACTCACCAGGAGACAGTGAGTTCTAGTCCTGCCTCCTAAAAAAACTGGCTGGGGACCTTACGCGAGTCCCTCTGCCAGGCCTGCTGTGGGAAAATGGGTGGGGGGATTATATGGCGTATGGGAGAGATATAGTCTAAATAACATTCCTTTCTCAGAGAGTCAAGGACATCTGGCCCTGCACACGGATGGGTGTGGCTGGGAGGCATCTCCAGTTGGGGCGGTGCCTGATTGGACATAGCTAGTCTAGTAAAGAGAAGGACTAAGGGAGACATGATAACAGTCTTCCAATATTTGAGGGGTTGCCACAGAGAGGAGAAAGTGGAGGGAGGGCAAGCTATTCTCCAAAGCACCTTTGAAGGCCAAACAAGGAACAATGGATGGAAACTGACCAAGGAGAGATTCAACCTAGAAATAGGGAGAAATTTTCTGACACTGACAATTAACCCTTCGGAAATTGTGGGAACTTCATCACTGGAGGCTTTCAAGAAGAGACTGGATTACCACCTGTCAGAAATGGTGTAGAGTCTCCTGCTTGGGCGGGGGGGGGGGGGGGTTCAACTAGATGATCTACAAGGTCCCTCCCAATTCTGTTAATCTGTTAAGTACTCAGCATGACTAGTCTAGGGAAGAGAAGGACCAGTGGAGACAGGAGAGCATCTTCCAATATTTGAGGGGCTGCCACAGAGAGGAGGAGGGGGGTGTCAAGCTATTCTCCAAAGACCCTGAAGGCCAGAGAAGGAAGAATGGATGGAAACTGACCAAGGAGAGATTCAACCTGGAAATAAGGAGGAATTTCCTGACAGGGAGGACCATCAACCCATGGAAGAGAAGTGGCCTTCGGAAGTTGTGGGAGCTTCATCCCTGGAGGCTTTCAAGAAGAGAGGGGACTGCCATCTGTCAGAAAGGTTGTAGGGTCTCCTGCTTGGGTGGGGGGTTGGACTAGATTGCCCCCCCCCCAAGGTCCCTTCCAACTTTGTTAATCTGTTACGTGGGTGCTGGGCAGAGACTTGTACTTTCACTTGGGTGGGTGAAAGCTGTCAGATTCAGGTTTTCCCAGATGTGCCAGTAAGGCATCTCTAATAAAATGGAACTTTGAAGAACTTCAAGCTTCGACGTCGTCTTTCATTGGGGGCGGGGGTGTTACTTGGAACCCCGACACCCTCATTCTCACCCCAACTATTGTCACAGGGCTGTTTTTGGAAAAATAGGAGTATTTTACGTGTGCTTGCTGCCTTGAGTTATTTATCAATTGAGCTCAAAATTGAATGTTAAGTGAAATGTTTGTTAAGTAAGCTTTGCCCCATTTTGTGACCCTTTCTTGCCACTGTTAAGTGAGTCATTGCAACTGAAAAGTTAGCAACATGGTTCTTAAGTGAACCTGGCTTCCCCGTTGACTGAAAAGGTGGCAAAAGGTGATCACGTGACCTGGGGGGGGACACAGTGATGGTGACGATCATAAGTATGAACCACCTGGCGTTTGGTCACATGATCATAGGGATGGCACAAAGGTTGAAAGTTTTTTAGTGCTGTTGTAACCGAGTAGTCATTAAATGAACTGTTGTAAGTTGAGGACTGTATGTGAATCTACCTCTGGTGATTTGGGGGGGGGGACCAAATGAGTGAATTTGCCCATCAGGGTTTGACTGCTCTTCTTAGTTAGAATAGAATCGAGCTGAAAGGGACCTTTGAGGTCTTCTAGTCCAGCCCCCTTCTCAAGCCTGACACCTATACTATTTCTTTAGTGGAAGTTGATTTCTTTTCCCTATAGGCGACGTCATCTCAGGTTGTGGAGAGCGTGTTCTGACCCAGGCTTCCCACAAAAGCACGAGGCAGAGTCCTCGTCCCTACCAAACAAATTTATTAAACGAATGTGAATTCCTCTCACTCAAATTCAGCCAAGGCCTGGCAAACAGTCTTTCAAAGGAGTATTTATGACCACAGAACTTATCAGGCTCGGAAAGCTGCCATGTAAACATTTCCCAAATGAGGTGCTGTGCAAGGAAAGACTCTGGGCACAGAGTCTCTGGGATTCACAGACAGATCTTCACACTCCTGAAACAAATTGTTTCCCGCAAAAGCCCACCCCCCCCCTTTCGCTCCTCTGTTATGTCCTCTGGGAGGGGTCAATCACCTTCTACCTGCGGCTTCACTCCCAAGTCAACCCTGATTTCTCAGCTGTTCTTTTCTTGCGGCAGCTCTGCGCATGCGCACCCTGGGAACAGGCTCCAGTTGTTCTTCTGCCTCACTGCTGTCTAGCTCCGTAAGCACCTGATCACTGCCAGATGGCATCGGCTCCGTCTCTGCCTCCAACGCAGAGCCCTGGTCCGAGCCTTTCCCAGCCTCCAGGACCGGCCCATGCTCCTCCCCAACCTCCTCACTGTCCAACTCTACCGCCAGCTCCAGTCTCGCCTAAGCATGAAAGCCAGCAGGACTGTTTTATGTCGGTCCTCACAGGGTTGTTGTCCTCCTTGGTCTGGGAAGAAGAGGCAGTAGGATTAGGTGCCTTTGCTACCTTCGGTTGTACTTTTAAAGGTGGGATAAAAACATACCATATTTTTTGGAGTATAAGACCCACCTCCACCCCCCCCCCAAAAAGTGGGTGAAAATCTAGGTGTATCTTATACACTGAATACAGCATTTTTGCCCTCCCGAAACCCCACTCCCTTTGCAGAAATGGATGTGCAGAGGGTTTGGGAGGCCTGGAAAGTGCTCCTGGGGGCTGGGGAGGGCAAAAACGAGCCAAAAATGGGCTGTTTTTCGCTCGTATTTGCCCCTCTAACCCCCCAGGAGCACTCTACAAGCTTCCCAAAGCACTGCATGCCCTCTTTTTGTGTGTGTATGTGTGCAAAAATGAGGTGTGCAGAGAGTTTGGGAGGCCTGAAGAGTGCAAAAACTTTTTTTTTTTAATTTACCTCTTCAAAATCATGGTGCGTCTTATACTCCAGCGCCTCTTATAGTCTGAAAAATATGGTAACCACCAATAACAGCTTGTTAAAAAAAAATAAAGTCCAGGCACAAGGTTCAGCTGACCTGTCCCTCCACCATTGAGGATTTTCAAGGAGAGATTGGATAGCCATTTGTCCAAGATGGGGTGAGGACTTCTGCCTCGGGAGTAACTAACAGTGCGTAAAGTAGAGGTGCAACGTTTGCAATTATTGAAACAGACATAACTGCCCCATGGCATCGCATTTTGCGTCAGCTGAAGCTTCTGAATACTCTTCAAGGGCAGCCCCATGTAGAACATATTGCAGAAGTCTATTCAGGAGGTGACTAGGACGTGAATGACAGTGCGTAGAGCCTCCTAGTCTAGGAATGGGCAAAGACCCTTCTGGGGAAGGCAGGTTCACTTAACAACCAGGTTACTAACGGAACAACTGTAGTGTTTCACTTAACGACTGTGGCAAGAAAGGTGGGGCAAAACTCACTTAACTGCCTTGCCTAGCAAAGGAAATTTTGGGCTTAACTGTGGTCATAAGTTGAGGACATTTGTCTTCATGAATGTGTTTTGTCTTTTTCTTTCAGGTTTTGGGTGAAGTAACTCTGAAGGAGGAGTAGGGAAACGACGTCCAGGGTGAGGTTTTCTGATGCATAACCGACTAAAGAAATGAAGGGGTGAGAAACATATTTTGGATGTGTTGTTAGCCATAAATAACGGCAAGTTTCTTAGCCCAGTTTTGCTAAAATAGGATCCGAGCCGGAAAGATAAATTAATATCTCTTTATTTATGCATAAGTAAAATGGATGCAAGGTGAGAGAGGCCTTTATAAAGATAAAAAAATCACTTTATATACAAGTGATATATACCGTATTTTATATATAAAAATATATAAATTATACACACACAGAGACATACGTATATGCAGGTTTTGGTGTATTCGGGTCTTTTCCTGTGTAAGATTGAGAGTATCTTGGCGACCTTTAGACGAGGTCCCACTCGTTATCTTCAGGCTGGTGTCTTCGGCCTTGTGCCTGTGCGAGCAAAGCGTGATCGGAGTTGCCGTCCCTCTATAAATACTGGTGGGGGTGTGTGGAGTGCTGGCTCTGTTGCTGCAAGCAGATTGGTTGGCTGTGTTGTAACATCTTGATAAGTTGATAGAGTTTGCAGATTAGTCAGCTGTTTTGTAACCTCCTGTTACCAAAGCCCGGGATGTTACACCTCAACCATCTGCTCAGGACATTACATCACAGAACTCAGGAGGTTACAACACAAAGGCTCAGGATGTTACAACGCATCTAACCCCCCAGGAGGTTGCAGCACAGGACTCAGGATATCACTACAATAGAACTCAGGAGGTCATCACACAGCCCATTACCCAGGTCATTACAACACAAAAGAACAATAGGCACACCGCCAGTACCTCAGCCACACAGGAGGTTACAAAACAGCTGACTAATTTGCAAACATCAACTCCATCAACTAATCAAGATGTTACAACACAGCCAACCAATCTGCTTGCAGCAACAGAGCCAGCACTCCACACACCCCCACCAGTATTTATAGAGGGACAGCAGCTCTGATCACGCTTTGCTCGCACAATCACAAGGCCGAAGACACCAGCCTGAAGATGACGAGTGGGACCTCGTCAAAACGTCGCCAAGATACTCTCAATCTTACACAGGAAAAGACCTGAATACACCAAAACCTGCATACCTGTACCCATGAAAATCTATGAATATATGAATGAATGAATGAATGAATGAATGTATGTACGTATGTATGTTTGGACACCTCTAGTCAAGACTTTCTGATGTCTGAATGCAAAATTTATTGGGTACATCATTTTGCACTGATGAAGGCAAAACCAGTTCTACTTAATTCCTGCGCAACCCCACATAGTTACAGTATGGATTTCCCCCTCCCGCTATTAGTGCAGGTCGCATTGTCCAGTTGAGTGTCATTATTTTTCTATGAGAAAAAGTCTCCGGTCTTGGCAGACACCTGCCGATGTGTCCTTGGCTCTCATAGCTCTTCTTCTCGAAGTATGGTTCCTCTGCTCACAACTCTTTCGTCCCTCAACATTCTGAGGGAATTATCTATTCTGTTGCTGCCAAATACCAAAGGTATAAGATGCACCAAGCTTTTGGGAAGGAAAACAAGAAAAAAAAATCTGTCTCTGCCTCCCAGCAATTTGCCTCCTTGCAGCAAACAGCCTGGTCAGCTTCAGCAAAGCATGATTTAGCGCCCCCCCCCACCTCAGTATAAATATATATCTGAGCCTTTGGTGGATAGAAACACTTTTTGGGGGAACAAAGGTTCTTCAGATGTGGTGTGCTCCATGTTCTTCCCTTGGGTACTCACACTACATAGAATCAGGGCTGGAAGGGACCTTGGAGGTCATCTTATCCACCCCCCTGCTCAAGGAAGGTGTCCATATACTATTCATGTCAAACGGCTGTCCAGTCACTTTTTTTAATTAAAAGTTTTTTTTATTTTAAATTTTCAAAACAAACACAACACAAAGAATCCTCCTTCTTTACATACTGTAGAAAGTGTATCAGTTGGTTACAAAAAGCTTTCGAGCGTCTCTTCCACTGTCATCACAAAATTCGTATTAACTCAAGTATTTTAAATCAGATATTTTATACATATTACCATCATCATACCTCCATTTTCATTTGACTATAATTGTTTAAACGGCCTTCATCATAAAATGTACCAAGATTTAAAACCTGACCACGTACTGGCATTTCATTTGTTATTTCTAAAATCCTCCAATAACACTATATCCTTATGACCTATTCTGACTAAACATCAATAATATTTAGTAACAAAAATTTATAATTCTCCTTTTCAAATCACTGTTTACAATTTACATCCAATTTCCTTATGTTGTATACATACATACATACACACACAAACACACACACACACACACATTGTTATCATTATCCCTCCTTCATTTAACTCTATCTATTATCATAGCATTTCCCCCCCAATAACAAAACTTAGCTAAATTCAATTTAGTTCTTTTTTATTAACCTTTATATATAACCAAATAATTTCTAATCTTCCTTTCATAGGTACTGTTAGGAATATAATCTAATGGTTGGGTTGGCAATATATAAATCATGTAACAATGCTATACCTGTTTCTTTAAATCATACTGTAAAATGTGATTGGTTGCTGTTTCCTCAATCGGCCATAAGAGGGAGCCAGAATGACTGTTAGCTCTCTGTTTGTTAGATGCTGATCTGATCTGAGTGTTTTGGAAGCTGGCTGTTAAAAAGTGCCTTGGGCTATTGTAGGTTTTGCAACTGCTAGCAAACTTTGAGTACCGGGCTGTTTGTATGATTATGGACTATGTTATTTGGATTATCCCTTAACTGAAAAACGTTGATGACTGACTGACTTATCCGTGGGTGACTTGGACTGTTTGATGGACTCTGATACCTCTATTTCCACGAAAGTAAAAGCCTATTTAAACTGCAGTGTCTCTGTATACTGGTTTGTGTGTTCTCCAACACAACTCTCACAATGCTTCTCTGAAAGCACTAGCTCTCCCAATGGAGAGCTTACTTAACAGGTACCATTCAATATCCATATCCAATTGCTACTTGTCATACCAATACATATGTATACATTATTATCATTATCAGTTGTTTATTTAACCATATCGTCACTAAATTTCACTAAATTTATCTAGTTCTAGATTATACACTTTCATCTATCAGCCTGTATCTTTCCAGTAGCAGAGACTATTCAGTCTCTTCTTGAAAACTTCCAGTGTTGTAGCATTCACAACTTCTAGAGACAGGTTGTTACACTAATTAATCATTCTCCCTGTCAGGAAGTTTCTCCTTAGTTCGAGGTTGCTTCTCTCCTTGATTAGTTTCCATCCATTGCTTCTTGTCTTGCTTTCAGGTGCTTTGGAGAAAACTTGACTCCTTCTTCTTTACGGAAGCCCCTCAAATATTGGAAGGATGCTATCATGTTCCCCCTAGTCCTTGTCTTCAGTAGGCTAGATGTAACCTCAATCATTCATCACACAATTTAACCTTCAAATCCTTTATCATCTTCAATCCCTTGTCCAACCAAAGTCCAGCAAAGCAGGGTCTGCCTGATCTTCAGGAGGGACGCCCTAGAGTAGCGGTCACCAACTGATGGTCTGTGGACAACTGATGGTCCACGAGAAAATTTTGGTGGTCCGCAGAAAAACTATTTGCATTTTTTATATTGCCCTCAATCAGCGGTCCTCAAACTACGGACCCTGGGATGGATACATGCAATGGACGCTTGTGTTGCTGCAGGGAGTCTCCCCCTTTGGGGTCTTTTTGTGTGGGTCGGAGGGGGGCAGAAATTCCAACTTGGGGTCTGCTTCAGCCTCCTGGTGGGGGGCTTTGGGCGAAGGCTGGAGGGAAGGGCCGTTGGTGGCGAAGAGCCGGAGGGCCTCGTTCCAGTGGGACTGCATCATAACTGGCTGATCATCAGCCCTCTGAGCCTTCAGACGCCGGGATCTGGCCTTGCACTCCCGCAGGTTTTCCCTCTGCTTGGAAAGCCTATGCTCCTAGTCCTCAATGAGTTGCTTCTGCTGAGCCCCTTTCTCGGTCAGATCCAATTTGAACTGAGCGGTTTTGCCAGCTCTTTCGCCTGGTGGCTGCTTAGCTCCAGCAAATGCTTCCTGTTGGGGCCCTAAGGAGCCAAGGCTGGGAGGGGAGGGGCGAGTAGAGGCTAGTGAGGCGCCCCTTGACGTGAGTAACATCAAGTTGGCCACACCCACCCAGTCACATGACCATATAGCCACGCCCGCCCAGCCAGTCATTAGGCAGATCCTATTAGGTTACCGAGCCGAGGTGGCGCAGTGGTTAGGGTGCAGTACTGCAGGCCACTTCAGCTGACTGTTATCTGCAGTTCAGCGGTTCTAATCTCACCGGCTCAAGGTTGACTCAGCCTTCCATCCTTCCGAGGTGGGTGAAATGAGGACCCAGACCGTGGGGGCAATTTGCTGACTCTGTAAACCGCTTAGAGAGGGCTGAAAGCCCTATGAAGTGGTATATAAGTCTAACTGCTATTGCTATTGCTAGGTGTCCGCGGGATTTAAAATTATAAATTTAGTGGTCCCTGAGGTCGGAAAGGTTGGAGAGCCCTGAACCAGATGACCCACAATTGCTCTGTGAGAGAGATGGATGGTCTCTAATTATGCTACATAAATATATATATATATATATATATATATATATATATATATATATATATATATATATATATATATATATATATATATATATATATATATATATATATATATATATCTCTCTCTGATGGAAAGAATGGTCTCATCTCATGTGTTCCTCCTTGTCTCAGCAGGCAGCAGAAAACGTCAGAGACAGAAGAGGGAACTGTTCAAATCCAGGAAGGTGAGCCTTCTCCGGCCCCTTGTGTCTTCTCTTCTTCCTACCCCTGCAAGATGGGTCCTTTCCAGGCAGGCTCAGTTCCTGGAACCCTAGAAATTGGCCTATATACAATTCTTGGGTGGCCTTATAGACATAATTGGGGGGAGGGGTTCAGTTATTGGTTGAGAAGGTCTGAGATTTCCTGGTGGTCCCCCACCCCTGTGCCTGCTTTAGCTCTTACCTTTGATCTCAGGGGTACAGGTAATCCTCGACTTACAACCACAATTGAGCCCCAAAGTTTCTGTTGCTAAGCCAGACAGTTGTAAAGTGAGTTTGGCCCATTTTATGACCTATCTGGCCACAGTTGTTAAGCGAATCACTGCAGCTGTTAAGTTAGTCGCACGGCTGTGTAACAAATCCAGCTTCCGTATTGGCTTTGCTTGTCGGAAGGTCGCAAAGGAGGATCACATGACCCAGGGATGCGGCAACCGTCATAAATACAAACCAATTGCCGAGTGTCTGAATTTTGATTACATGACCATGGGGATCCTACAGCATTCCAAAGTCATTTGGCGGGGGGGCATTGTAATTTTGCATGGCCATTAAAGAGATGATTGTAAGTGGTGCGGTGACCTAGAGGTGGGTCTCTCTCGTCACAATCAGAAGGCTGTGAGTTCAATCCTAGGTAGAGGCAGATATGTACAATGATGAGAATGTATCTGCCGAACAAAACTCCTCATTGGCGACAGGGAAGGGCGTCCGGCCAGTAAATACTCAGTTCCATTCCGTTGCCCACACTCCCATCCCGCAAGGGATTATGGGGCCATTAACAGATGACTGAATGGATGATTGTAAGTCGAGGACTACCTGCATTGCACAGTCCTGGGGAAGGGCGAGGATTAACATGGCGGCTTCGGCCCTATTTAAGGCCTCTTTCTCTTCTTTCCTGAAGGAGCAGTAGCGACAGGTGAAGATCCCACCAGCGTGGCCATTGCGAGCATCCAGTCGGCGGCCACCTTTTCAGACCCTAACATCAAATATGTCTTCCGAGCAGAGAATGGAGGCACTCAGGTGAGACGCTGGGAGCTGCCTCGCTTTCCACTCAGCAGGTATCCAAGGCCCAGGGCTTCTCAAGCCGGACCAGGTTTCCGAAGAGTGGAATTCTGGGAGTTGAAGTCGACTCGTCTTAAATTTTCTCAGGTTCCGAAACAACGGACTAAAGCAGATCTCTGTGCTGCTGGCTGTGTGTGTGTGTATGTGTGTGTGTAAAATAAAGAGAGACCAGTATACATCTATTTCAAGCTATTTAGCTCTTATCAGCTAGCCATGCCCTTATTGGGATTCAAACCTGGCTGTTTTTACATGTTAGGCAGTGGTATTAGCCTCTAAGCCACAAGCTCTCCTCCCTTATCAGCTGAGCCAAGGAAATGATTAAGTGTTATGTCAAAGCATCTGGTATGCGCAAATATGGGAGGGAGCATACTGCTTCCCTTTTGCCTTTCAGCTCCACCCTAGGAGCCTTCCAGACAGGAAACCATTTTTGTATTGCATTTGTGCTGAGATGATAGATAGATAGATAGATAGATAGATAGATAGATAGATAGATAGATAGATAGATAGATAGATAGATAGATAGATAGATAGATAGCTGATAGATAGATAGATAAGATAGATAGATAAGATAGCTGATAGATTAGATAGATAGATAGATAGATAGATAGATAGATAGATAGATAGATAGATAGATAGATAGATAGATAGATAAGAAAGATAGATAGATAGATAGATAGATGATAGATAGATAAGATAGCTGATGATAGATAGATAGATAGATAGATAGATAGATAGATAGATAGATAGATAGATGATAGATAAGAAAGCTGATGATAGATAGATAGATAGATGATAGATAGATAGATAGATAGATAGATAGATAGATAGATAGATAGATAGATAGATAGATAGATAGATAGATGCTTTGAAAAGCCCTTTTGAGCGTGCAAGAAGGGACAGGAAAGGGGAAAGAGAAAGAACGAAAGATGGGAAGAGAGCAAGGAAGGCAAAATAAGGAAAGAGGGGAAGGAAGAAGGAAGAATGACGAGGGATGGGAAAAGGAAGGGGAAGGAAGGAAGGCAATTACAATGAGAGGGAGGGAAATTCTGAGGAAAGTCCTTCCTTAGCGCTTGGCCACCACAGATACCCCCAACATGTCCAGCTGGCCGCACCCACCCTGGCCACACCTACCTCAGCCACACACAACCACACCAAAGACACACACAACCCTGATGCGGCCATCAATGAAATCCAATTTTTTCTCCTAGGCATAAAAAATGTTTAAGAAAAATGAACTCTATCTAATTATACATGTACTAACTGCGGCGTGCATAACTTTTGCGCAGTATTGGAAAAAAGAAAACACGCAATCAGAGCTAGATATAATCAGAAAAGTGTTGGCCTGTGCAGAAGCAGATAGGCTCACTCTTGAACTTAAAAATAAAGGGGAATCAGAATATTTTGAAGCCTGGAACAGATTTTATGATTGGTATAAGACAGTGATTCCCAACCTTAGCAAGTTGAAGATGTCTGGACTTCAACTCCCAGAATTCCCCAGCCAGCGATTCTGGGAGTGGAAGTCCAGACATGCTGGCTGGGGAATTCTAGGAGTTGAAGTCCAGACATCTTCAACTTGCCAAGATTGGGAAACACTGGTATAAGACAAAGTGACAAGACGGGAACAAACTGTATATATTGTGATTCGACAGGAGGATACATAATGCAGTAAGTAGGCTAATAGTTAATGGTTGAGACTAATTGTGTGTAATTGAATGTATGGTCATTTCGACTCTGCGGTACTGCATTGCTTTAAATGTAAAAATAATAAAAATATATTTCAAAAAAAAGAGAAAGAAATTGAGTTTGACACCCTTGTAGGAGGAGGAAAGTGTATAGTTATACGTCTGTGCATGCATAATTTTATATTTTATCTTGTCGTGTTTTTGTAGCGCGTATTGGAGGCGGTGACCCTTTGAGCGCTGTGATGCAATGAAATTTCATTTTAATGTAGGCCGGTTAGTGTACATTCAAAGGGAAATAAAGTTAGCCTAAGTCTGTTTGATGTTTGCAGCTTTGAGGTTTTTATAAACGTAACAAAGGCGAGAGGCAAATAAATCATTTCAAGGCTCTCTGTTGACCACCTTGTCCTGTCTCCTTTTTGCTCTCTCCCCCCCCCCCTCCAGCTGATGTACAGAGTCATACAGGTGGCCGAGGGGCAGCTGGATGGGCAGACGGAGGGCAGCGGGGCCATCAGCGGCTACCCTGCAGCGCAGTCCATGACCCAGGTAGGTGCTGCCGGTTTGGAAGAAGAGGACGGCGTGTTCTCCCGGGGAAGAGAAAGCAGTCCTGAGGTTGGGCTGAATCCCTGGCCGCAGGTGGGTCTCAAGATGCTTCAGTGGGAGCTTTTGCCAGGAGACCATGCTGGCTGGGGGACTCTGGGAGTTGAAGTCCCCACATCTCAAGGTGGGGCCAAGGTTGAGAAGCACCATCCTAAAGCATCTTCCCTACTTTTCCCTTTGCTTTAGACCGGGGATCTCAAACTTTGAAAACTTCAAGACTTGTGGACTTCAACTCCCACAAATCTTAAAGTCACCCTCTTTTTTTAAAAAATTATACATTTTTTTCTTTAAAGTACTTAGGTGATTAATAAACAGTATATTATATGGATCAATTTACTTATACAATATAATAATAATTATGATGATACTAATAACAGCTCTAGTAATACTACTGATGTTTACTGATGTATAGTCCAATTCTTGCATCTTTTACATATATATCAATAACCTTTCTTTTTTAAAAAAAGTTTTTTTTATTTTTAGTCTCATAAAACATTTACAAGTATACATTCTCTTAGTTATTATTCTTATCACTTTTCAACACTTTTAAACATTCATTTTTCCATATAAAAATTAATATATGATCAGGATTGCTTTGTTTATCATCCCATACACCTATTTTGTTTTCCCTCCACCCTACTTTCCTTTTCTCCCTCCCTCCCTTCTCTACTTTCTTCTCCTCTCCTTTCCCTTTCCTTCTTCCCCTTCCTCTCCCCTACTCCTCTCTATCTCTTCCCCTTCATATCCTCTCTTCTCCTCTTCCTATCCCTCCCCATCTCCCTCTCCTTTCCTCTTTCTTCTTTCCCTTTCCTTCTTCCCTCTCTTCTCCCCTACTCCTCTCTACCTCTTCCCCTTCATATCTTCTCTCCTCCTCTTCCTATCCCTCCCCATCTCCCTCTCCTTTCTTCTTTCCCTTTCCTTCTTCCTTTTCCTCTCCCGTACTCCTCTCTACCTCTTCCCCTTCATATCTTCTCTCCTCCTCTTCCTATCCCTCCCCATCTGCCTCTCCTTTCCTCTTTCTTCTTTCCCTCCCCTTCTTCCCTCTCTTCTCCTCTTCCTTTCTTCCTTTCCTCTCCTATTGTTGTGGTTGCCTATTTTCCTTTTCCATCTGGTGTATTTTTGGAATGGTATTCCCACAAGCCCAGTTCTAACTTTATATTTACCTTTTTACATTTCCTTTTCCTCGGTGTATTTTCCAAACTGTTTTTTTTAACCTATGTCTCATTCTTTGAACATATACTTAAGTATTAGTACTTTGCTACTTTTCTAGTTCCCCCCCTCTTCCCCCTTTTTCATTTAGTAGTGTGGGTTTCTATTTCTCTCTTGCTTGCTTCCTTTTCTATCTTATTCATATTCTTTCTCTAACCAATCATAAAATCTTCTCCCCGTTTCCTCTTTATCCTTTATTCTCAGAGTTAACCTATTCATTTCTGCACAGTCCAATTTTTTTTTATTATCTCTCCTTCCAAAGGGATTTTATCTGCTTTCCAATTTGTGCAAATACAATTCTCGCTGCCATTGATATATGTATAATCAAAAATGTATCTTCTTTGTTATATTTCTCTGGTAAGATACCCAATAAAAATGTCTCTGGTCTTAACTCTATACTTTGATGTAGCATTTTCTCCAACCATGGTCTTACTTTAATCCAACAATTCCTTACTTCTTTTTACTTATATATCAAGAACCTTCCATCTTCTAATTTCTGCCTCTTTCATCTACCCATTCATAAAACAAATGCCATATTAAAAAATATTCTGTCGTTTCCTTAGCTTTTACTATTAACGTCAATCCATCCATCTCCACACAGTCTAATATTGTTCTAATTATACTTCCATCTGTAGGCATATCCTCATTTTCCAATATTGTGCAAATACAATTCTCGCTGCTGTCAGCACCTGTATTATTAAATGTCTAATCCCTTTATTATAATTTTCTGGTAATACGCCTAAGACAAGACAAACCAGAATTATATTTCTTGTTTAAAGTCACTCTCGATCTCCTCTTCCCAGGCTGTCATCCAAGGAGCGTTTACGAGCGAAGATGCCGTCGACTCTGAAGCTGCGGCCACCGAGACCCACTACACCTATTACCCGGCCACCGTGGCTGACACCAGCACCTCTGCCGGAGCAGGGACGACTGCCGTGGTCACCACGCAGAACTCGGATGCCCTTCTGGGACAAGCTACGCCCACCGGCACAGGTCAGTCGGGCAAGACCGCCGTCCCAGGTGGAGGTCGGACCCAGACTTATCCTCCCACTGGGCTATGATTCTGTTGCTCTCCCCAATCTTCCAATCTATGAATTCGGTTAAATATTAATTATCAATATTCCATTGATAAATGCTGCCTTTTGCCAGCATTTGTGAAGCATTTTTGACAGAGCCAAAGGAAGTGACAATTTGATAGGCCGAGAAGAGAGTTTCCCCACCATAGAAACTTGTAGGCTGGTGGGCTTGCAATTTCCGGAATTGAATTGACGGGGGAATTCTGGGAGTTGAAATCTACCCATCTTAAAGTTGCCAAGATTGAAAAAAAAAATCATTTCTCATTTTTTTCTATGTTGATGATTTTTATATTTCTCGTTTCACCTTTCTTCTTTGTAACTGCCATTCTAATAGCAAATCCTTCCTAAAAGTTATTGCACTACATTCTTGCTTAAACTATCTTTGCATTGATATAGAATCTCATGGTACTACTCCAAAAAGGAAGTGGTTGTATTAGCTAGTTTTAAAAAAATACACTTTTCCCAAAAGGTTTCCACAATTTTGGCCACTACTACCATATTTTTTGGGGTATGAGACGCACCTTTTCCCCCCTAAAAAGAGTGTGCGTCTTATGCACTGAATACAGCATTTTTGGCCTCCCGAAATTCCACCCGCTTCATGAAAATGGAGGTGCGGACGGTTTGGGAGGCTTGCAAAGTGCTTCTGGGGGCTGGGGAGGGCAAAAATGAGCGACAAACGGGCCATTTTTTGCTTGTTTCCCCTTCCCCTCCGCCCTCAGGAGCACTTTACAAGCCTCCTAAAAGCTTCTTTTGGCAAAAAATGGGTCCATTTTTGTGAAAAACAGGTAGTTTTTTGCTCATTCCCCTCCTCCCTTCCGGGAGCACTTTTCAGGCCTCTCAAACTCTCTGCATGCCCCGTTTTTCACAAAAAACGAGGCGTGCAGAGGGTTTGTGAGGCCTGCAGAGTGCAAAATCTTTTTTTTTTAATTGCCTCTTCAAAATCTTGGTGCATCTCACACTCCGAAAAATACGGCATATAGTTGCTTTACTCCGGCAAGATTCTGTCTGTAGGCGAACAACAATGAAGAGACGACTGTGAAGGAATTCCAGTTTTGTGTTTGGTTCTTGGATGTGGATTCATTTCAGAAACCCAAAGCGCTCTCTCTCTCTCTCTTTCTCTCTCTCCCACTTCAAACAGGCCAGTTTTTCGTCATGATGTCACCCCAGGAGGTGCTACAGAGTGGAACCCAGCGGTCAATTGCGCCTCGGACTCACCCTTATTCCCCGTGAGTGACAGGCCTCGTATTTATTGCCATGCTTGCTGACGTCTGAACTGGAAGGGTGGGAGCTGTTTTTCAGGATTTGTTTGCTAGGGAAGTGCCCCCACCCCACCCCAGCCTTGTGGGTGCCAGGGACCAATTCCTTGGCGAGAGCTTTTTCCGCAGACTGGAGGGGGCTGAATTTGCGTGCTGCCGTATCCCACAGTTGAATCTTGGCTTGTTTGTGCAGACCGGTTTTTGGCATGCCACAGACCAGGAGTTGAGGACCCCTGTGCCAGGGTCTCAGGATTTGTGAATACAACTTTGAGTGTAAATTATTTTTTTATTATTATTAGGATTTTTCAAAGGTTTTCCTGCCTTGAGCAGGTGGTTGAACCAGAAGTCCTCCAAGGTCCTTTCCAGAAAATGCTATCTTTCCAAATTCAAATACAATAAAAGTATAAAAACAAAAAAAATTAAAAAGGGGGAGGGGATGAAAAAAAGAAGGAAAACATGGAGTGATGACTTCCATCCTTCTTTCCGTTGAGTAAATGCCATCTTAATTTCCCCCCCTTCCTCTTTACCCTTTCAAATCAAATCTTTATTCTGGTTCAGGGACCAGCATTAGGAGAATGAGATACGAATAATATTTTTTTTAAAAAACTAAAAAGACATAAGAACAAAACTTACACAAGGTTAAACCAAGGAAAATCCATTAACTTTTTTTAATCCCCCTTCTACAAATCACCAATCTTTTCTTCTTTACCCAAAAAGTCCAAAAAATGTTTCCAGTCTGGGTTTTTTTTTAAGTCTTGTATCATTTTTACCCTGATCAAACAGTCCTACAATCCAATGTTCCACTGTGTACATTCCATTATTCTTCCCTGTGTGCATGCAATAATCTTAATTTCCCACATTTCTTTTCCACTGCAGTCCATAAAGCCCAATAGAAACAATTCGGGTTTCATTTAATAGTAATCTTGCAGTACCTTCTCATTGGGAATAAATTTGCACCCCAAATTTCTTTGTTTTTTCTCCTATCCACCATGCACGATAGGAAGCCCATCTTCCTCTTCACCCTTCCAACCCTTTGTCCCTTTTTAACATCTCAGCCAGTGTCACAGACCAACAGTATCCCATTTATGAGAATTCTGTCTTAAATGGTGACACGATGCAAATTTAACGACACAAATGTAAATTAGACCTGCCTTTTCCTTCTCCCAGGAAGTCAGAAGCTCCACGGACAACGCGGGACGAGAAGCGTCGGGCACAGCACAACGAAGGTCAGGAAGGCAGCCGGATTTTTTTTGGGGGGGGGGAAGGCAATACGGCATAGTGGTGAGGTTGGTGGAGTAGAACTAGGGAGATCAGATCTGTCCTCAGCCATGGAAACTGACTAGGTCTCTCTCTCCCCTCCTTCTCTCTCTCCCTCTCCTCTTCTCACACACATTTCTCTCATCTCTTTTTCTCTCTCCTCTCTGATCTCTGTCTTTCTCTTTTCTCTCTCCTCTCTCGCCTTTTTCTCTTTCTCTCTCTCCCTCTCTCATCTCTTTCTCACACACATTTCTCATCTCTCATCTCTCTCATCTCTTTCTCCTCTCTGATCTCTATCTTTCTCTTTTCTCTCTCTATCTCTTTCTCTCCCTCCCTCTCTCTCTCCTCTTTGCACACACATTTCTCTCATCTCTCTTTCTCTCTCCTCTCTCACCTTTTTCTCTCCCTCTCTCTCTTATCTCTTTATCACACACAGTTCTCTCTTTTTCTTATCTCTCTCTCCTCTCTGATCTCTCTCTTTCTCTTCTCTCTCTCTCTCTCCCCAACCTACCTCACAAGATTGTTCTCACAACCTTGCAAAATGGTGAAGTAGAACTTCTGCTTCCAGAAAGTAATCCTGTCTTCCTTTTGGGTCCACAGTGGAACGCCGGCGCAGAGACAAGATCAACAATTGGATTGTGCAGCTGTCCAAGATCATTCCGGACTGTTCGATGGAGAACACCAAATCTGGACAGGTGAGAACAGTTGAGCGGCTCTGATGTGAGGAGACGAGGTTTAGGGTTGGTGATGGGGGCAATGTTAGTCCCGCCTTTGGCATGAAAGCCATCTAGGTGACTTTGGGCCAATCACCAGGAGTCTGGGAGTTCTAGTCCCGCCTTTGACAGGAAAGACAGCTGGGTAATTTTGGGCTAGTCTTTCTCAGCCCAACCCACCTGCCAGGGTCGTTGTCAGCAAAATAGGAGGAGGAAGGAGTGCTGGATATTTTGCCGCCTTGAGTTATTTGTCAAAAAATGAAGGCAGGATACAAATAAATAAAGAAAAAAATAGTGACGTCAGTCTTCCCAGCAGTTACCTTCGCTGCCAAAAAGGCTAATGGTAAGCTTTGCCTTGAAATGGATCATACAGGAAATCCTCGAGTTACGCCTGTTTAGCACCTTTCAAAATTGCAATGGCACTGAATGAGAAGTACTTAGGACTGATGGGTGATATTGCTGATTATGATCACAATCTGGGTGCTCAGGTCTCCGACTCACAGTTCTGACACTGTAGAAGTCACGCCATCGCCATTTTCACCCTTCCTATCTAACAGATTAGTGGAAGGTACCTTAGAGGTCATCTAGTCCTACCACCCAGCCAGCCAAGCGGGAGACCCTAAACCATTTCTGAGAGAGGGCAGCCCAGACTCTTCTTGAAAGCCTCCAGGGATGAAGTTCCCACAACTTCTGAATGCAACTTCTGTTCCATGGGTTGATTGTTCTCCCTGCCAGGAAATTCCTCCTTATTTCCAGGTTGAATCTCTCCTTGGTCAGTTTCCATCCATTGTTCCTTCTCTGGCCTTTGGGTGCCTTGGAGAATAGCTTGACCCCCTTCCTCCTCTCTGTGGCAGCCCCTCAAATATTGGAAGATGCTCTCCTGTCTCCCCTGGTCCTTCTCTTCCCTAGACTAGCCAGGCCCAGTTCCTGCAACCATTCTTCATATGTTTGAGCCTCCAGTCCCCTCATCATCCTGGTTGCTCTTCTCTGCACCCTTTCTAGAGTCTCAACCTCTTTCATAGTGTGGTGAACAAAACTGGATGCAGGACTCTAGGTGTGGCCTTAATAAGGCTTCATGGAGTGGTATATATAGAGGGATTCCCTCCCAATTCCCCACAAGCAAATTCAGTGGGGAAGCTGGGAAGTTGACAAGCTGCCGTTATAAGTCACTGCAGGGGTCTCTTACTCTGTAGCACCCCACAGGGCACACACACACACCCATGGCATGTGTGACCTGCTTGGGACTCCCTCGCCTCTTCCCGTTTAAAACCCAACAGTCCTGGGGTTATGACAGCAAATTGGGACCAGAATTTCCGTCCCCAAGCACTCACAGTACATCATGTTTTACAATCACATCAATTACCGACTGAAATTTTGTCCCGGTTGTTGTCGTAACCCGAGGACGGCCTGTATTTGAATAGAAGGTGATGAATGGATGGAATAACAATAGCACTCAGACTTATATACCGCTTCACCGTGATTTTACAGCCCTCTCTAAGCGGTTTACAGAGTAAGCCTCTGGCCCCCTAGCAATCTGGGTCCTCGTTTTACTGGAAGGATGGAAGGCTGAGTCAATCTCGAGCTGGTCAGGATCGAACTGCTGACAGTGGGCAGAGTTTGCCTGTAATACTTCATTCTAACCACTGGGAGGGAGGGAGGAAAGGAAGGAGGGAGAGAGGAAGGAAGTTACACTTATATACCACTTCACAGCTAAGCGGTTTACAGAGTCAGCCTCTTGCCCCCAACAATCTGACTCCTCATTTTACCCACCTCAGAAGGACGGAAGTATGAGTCAACCTTGAGCCTGGTGGGACTCGATCTGCCCAATTGCAGGCAGCTGGCAGTCACCATTGGCTTTTGTGGCTTGAATGACGTCTAGTAGACCCTTGGAGGCCACAGGCTCCTCCCCGTAGCAGCTTTTGCACCTCTGGTGATCTAGTGAGGGATCTTCTGGGCATTAGTCGATTGGAAGCGAAAGAGCTGTTGGTCTCCAGTCCAAGATGCTTGGGGAGGGATAACCCAGAAGGTTCTGCCTTCTCCCCATTCAAAGGGGTGACCAAATCCGTAATGATGGCTCCCCCAAAGTAGCCGAGGCTATTATCTTGAGTCCCTTTCTCTTCCTCCCCCTGTAGAGCAAAGGAGGGATCCTCTCCAAAGCTTGCGACTACATTCAGGAATTAAGACAGAATAACATCCGTCTTTCCGAGGAACTGCAGGGCCTGGACCAGCTCCAGGTGGATAACGGAGTCTTGCGACAACAGGTAAGGTTGACAGACATTCCCCCCTCCCCAATCCCTATTTCTGGAGGGGACCCTCGATGCTCTGGGCTTTATCATCACAGGCACTTCAAGGGTTTAGGGCAGGGGTCGGCAAACTTAAACACTCAAAGAGCCATTTGGACCCGTTTCCCACAGAAAAGAAAACTCCGGGAGCCACAAAGGTCCTTAACCGGAAGCCCCCTGTTCAATTCTGGGGCTGACCGGAAGTTCAATTTCTCCCACCATAGAGTCTCCTCCTAGAGTACTTTTACTTTTTCCTCTACCTTTCCTAACCGAAAGCCCTATCAGCTGTGAAGACAACTTGGAAACCCTCCCCTTGCCATAGAGTCTTCTCCTGGCGCACTGTGCTTCTCCCTCCCCCCACCTCCCCCCACATCGGAAGCTTCTCTCAAAATTGTGACGGAGCCACAGCACAGGAAGGAAAGAGCCACATGCGGCTCCGGAGCCGCAGTTTGCTGACCCCTGGTCTAGGGTGAATCCAGCTGAGCAGCCTGATCTATTTCACAAATCAACCCACCTCATTCGCCAATCCTTTGACCAGGAGGGCTTCTCAACCTGCTGGCTGGGGAATTCTGGGAACTGGGCTCCACTCGTCTTTTTGTTTTATTCAAGAAAGGTTAAGATACAAAACTCCCAACACATTTAAAACCACCACCACCCCACACACAAAACGAACATGACATTGAAACAAAAGGCGCGAAAAAGAAATCACAGAATTACACATATTTCCCCCTCTAGTTGAATACTGATTAATACATGACTGCAATATTGCTATCCCACCTCTTGCGAAACACACCTAGATAAATGTTTAAACTACTAAGCTGTTTGAAAATTAGTGGACTGACATCCATATAGAGATCAGAAGAGAACAACAGAGTTGGACCTTGGAGGTCATCTAGTCAAACCCCCTGCTCAGGCAGGAGACCATTCAACATTTCCGACAAATGGGCAGTCCAGTCTCTTCTTGAAAGCCTCCAGGGATGAAGCTCCCACAACTTCCAAAGGCAACTTCTGTTCCATGGGTTGATGGTTAATGAAATTCCTCCTTATTTCCAGGTTGAATCTCTCCTTGTTTAGTTTCCATCCATTATTCCTTGTCTGGCCTTCGAGGGCTTTGGAGAATTGACCCCCCTCCTCCTCTCTGGGGCAGCCCCTCAAATATTGGAAGATGCTCTCCTGTCTCCCCTGGTCCTTCTCTTCCCTAGACTGGCCAGGCCCAGTTCCTGCAACCATCCATCGTATGTTTGAGCCTCCAGTCCCCTCATCATCCTGGCTACTCTTCTCTGCCCTCTTTCTAGAGTCTCAATATCTTCCTTCCTTCCTTCCTTCCTTCCTTTCGTCCGTCCGTCCGTCCGTCCGTTGTGATCTGCCAGTGGCTTGTGGAACTGGCAGCAGAGTCGGACAGTGAGGAGGTTGGGGAGGAACATGGGCCATCCCTGCAGTCTGGCGAAGGCTCAGACAAGGGCTCTGCCTCAGAGACAGAAAGGGGTCCAGGGCCATCTGGGAGTTATGTGCTGCCTCCGGAGTCTCCAGAGTTGGAAATCAGTGAGGCATAGGAGCAGACTCCCCCTGTTCCCAGTGCGCGCATGTGCAGAGCTGCCAGAAGGTAAGAACAGTTAAAACAGAAGGGACGACTTGAGAGTAAGGCTTGGAGGTGATTGTCCCCTCCCATAGGACATAAAGGAGGAGCAAAGACAGGTGAGCCATTGCAGGAAGCAACTGTGTTCGTGCTGGTCATTTTACCTTCAGAAGCTCCGTTTTGACTCTGTGCTCCGCGTGGCCTTGCCAAGCTAATTGCCAATTAGGTCTTTGGCAGTGTTTCAAGGGAGATAAAAGTGGGTGCTTCTCAGCCTTATCCCGAAAGACTTTGGCAGACTTCTGTCGGACTCTTTACAAACTATTTGGGACTCATTACAGGCTGTGAATGAATATAATTCACAGCCTTTGAAATAAAAAGAGGGTTTTTGGACTTAATCATGTGTGTCTTACTGTATCGGGAAGCCTAGGCCAGAGCACCTGATGGTTGGAGGTCCCATTAAGATGCCCACCCATCTTAGAATCGATAAAACCCTCGGGCCTCCATCTCTGTCCTCTTCTTCTCCTTCTCGCAGGTCGAGGATCTGAAGAATAAAAACCTGATTTTGCGAGCACAGCTCCGACAGCACGGCGTGGAGGTGATCATCAAGGAATCCCACTGAACGAACACCCACCCAACAGCAGGGAGGGCCTCGCTCAAGACACGGACACCCACCGCCTCCCCCCCTCTCTCGGGCACAGCAGGAAGCCGCGATGCCCAGCTGCACCGGTGCTTCCAAGCCTTCCCTCCTCCCCCTCTTCTCTCTCTCTCTGGCGCCGGATCGGAAGGCCGCATCCCCTTCCTCGGGGCCAGGACTCGGCTGAGGACGTTCGACTTTGCCCTTCTGGGCTCAGCCTTTGGCTTGGCCCTTCGATCTCTACAAACGTACTGTTGGTTTGTAGGACCCTAAAATGATCCCTCCTCTTCCCCCTCTCCAAGTTGTGTTGACTCTCCCAGCCCTGCCGTTTTTGCTGAGCATTGCCGCCCCCTCGCGCGCTTCCCCGGACGCCCCCTTGCATGCAACCTCACGTAGTTCCCTTCCAGAGTCCCCTCCTCCCACCCGTGGCACAGAGGCCTCTGGGGATCGTCCCCCCGCCCCTTCCCGGGCTCTTCTCCCGCCAAGCAAGGGGGTGGCGCTCTAGGCAGCCCCTCCTGCTTGCCCTCCATTAGCCCAGCCTTCCTTCTCTCCTTGGATATGGACTCCGGGAAGGCCGATGCTCAACGCGCGTTTCCTCATTGCAGAAAAGACGCGACTTTGCTCGCGGTGCAGAGTGCCAAGGACCGGAGCTGGTGCCGAGCGGTCACTGTCTTCCTCTCTCGAAGATGATGCATCTAACGATCAGCATAGTAGTTCTCTCTCTCTCTTTTTCCATATATATATATACATATATATATATATATCTCCTGCGTTTTGGATGAGAACAACAAAAAAGGAACCTAATTAAAAAACTGCCTTGCTGGGTTGATTTTGCGTTTGGTTTTTGTTCAGGTGGCGGCTGGGGTCTGTGGGTGGGGTGGGGTGGGGGGAAAGGTTGGTGCTCGGAGCTCGTTTGGACAGGTTTGTGTTGTCTCTCTCCCCCCTCAACGTTGGCAGGGCTGGTGGTGCCTGGTTGTCAAAGAGGAAGGGTGTGTGCATAGGGACCCCCAAATCTCTCTTGCAGCAATCGTGTAAGTCGCCCCCAAAAGCTGTGCTCTCCTGCCTCGGACAAGCAGCAGTGAAACCAATAGAAGATTAGTAGCTCAGGGTTGGACTGTGGGGGTCCTTGGTGGTCCCTGAGCAGACCTTTCATGGCCCAACTAGGGAACATCATCAGTGTTAGAAAGGAGGGATGGTTGTGGAGAAGAGGAGGACAGCTGAGGGGCCCTGGGTGCTCTCTGAGCCTGGTGGTTTTCTTGCAGACGTTTCGTAACCCAACTAGGAAACATCATCAGTGCTAGAAGGGAAGAAGGTATGTGAAGTGGAAGAGGAGGAGAACTGAGGGTTCCTAGGTGCTTTCTGAGCTTGGTGGTTGCAGAGTTTCATGGCCCAAGTAGGTAATAATATCAGAACTAGAAGGGAGTGGGGTTTATAGAGAGGAGGAGGAGGAGAAGGATTGTGGGTGTCCTTGGTGCTCTCTGAGCTTGGTGGTTTTCTTACAGACGTTTCATGGCCCAACTAGAGAACATCAGCGGTACTGGAAGGGAGGGGAGTTCGGAGTGGAAGAGGAGAGGAAAGGAGTAAGGAAGGAGGAGGAGGACCGGGGGGGGGGGTGTCCTTGGTGCTCTTTGAGCTCGGTTATTTTCCTGCAGACATTTCACTGCCAAACTAGGTAACCTCATCAGTGCTGATGCTGGTCTTGTATTCGGGTCTTTTGCCGTGTAAGATTGAGATTGTCTTGGCAACGTTTCGGTGAGATCTCACTCGCCATCCTCAAGCTGGTGTTTTGGGCTTAAAGCGTGATCGGAGCTGCCGTCCCTCTACAAACCTTGGGGGGGGGTGTGGAGTGCTGGTCCCGTTTATGTATATATAAAAGAAGAAATGGACCTTGCTATCTCGGCAATGGCCAAATTGATTAATAGTGTATAAAGGCACATATCTCTTTAATGGTTTTTGCACTCTGACAATGTTAGCAGAGGCTAATGAAAGCGAGTGAGCCATATATTTTAAGTTCTGGAGATCGCAAGGCCAGTTTCTGCTTTTATAACTACGCCTGGAACATATTTTTAGGATAATTCTCTCTATCTATCTATCTATCTACACCAGGGGTAGTCAACCTTTTTACACCTACCGCCAATTTTGTATCTCTGTTAGTAGTAAAATTTTCTAACCACCCACCGGTTCCATAGTAATTGTGATTTATAAAGTAGGGAAGTAACTTTACTTTATACAATTTATAAAGCAGAGTTACAGCAAACCCCTACTGCCCACCATGAAAGCTGGAATGCCCACTAGTGGGCAGTAGGGATCAGGTTGACTACCACTGATCTACACATACGCATGCACGCACCCACACTCCTAAAAATACAAGTTCCAGGTGTCCCTATAAAAGAAGAGAGAGACATTGTGATTAAAATATACATTATCCACTTAGCTTTCGTTAGCCCCTGCTAACATCGTCAGAGTGTAAAAACCTATCATTGAAGAGATATCTACCTTTATACATCATTGACCCATTTGGCCATTGCCCGCGTGATGGGCCCATCCGCCCACCTCCTACTTAAACTAAGCGGATAATTTGTTTTAAGTTCCGGAGCTCGTGATGTCTGTTTCTTCTTTTCTATGGGTGTGTCTCTGTGCATCTTGCCCTGCCAGCGTTTTGGCTGTGGGAGTGTGGTTTTCCTCCTGGGGCAGGGGGGGGGGGGTTGAAGGGGGGGTGTTTCCTTGATTGGGGTATTGCTTTCTGCCTGAATGTCTACATTCATGTTAGCTTGAAACCAACAAAGATGCCCAGCTCCCTTTTTCCCTTTAATTTTTTTTTTTCAAATTCAGTCAAACCTCTGAAGCGTTTCCAGTTTGTTTTTATAAAAAAAAATCGTGTATTTTGTATTCTCTTACATGCAGTTACAGGTATACATTCACACAGTTATTATTCTTATTTATCTTTATCACTTGCACACATTTATTTTTCCATATAGAAGGTTAAAATATACATTCTGGGTTGCTTTGCTCACCATCCCATACACACACTTTATGTTATCACCGCCCTAGTTTTCCTTTCTTTTCTCCCTCCCTTCTCTATTTCCTTCCTTCCTCCTCTCCTTTCCTTCTTCCCTTTCCTTCTTCCCTACTCCTCTCTTCCTCTTCCCCCTCCTACCTTCTCTCCTTCTCCCTTCCATCTTCCTTTCACTTCTTATCTTCCTTTCCTCCTCTTCCTCTCGTCTCCTCTCCTCCTCTCTTCCTTTTTCCCCCTCCCTCCCTTCTCCTTTCTTCCTTCCTCTCTCCTTTCCTCTCTCCTACTCCTCTCTTCTTCTTCCCCCTCCTACCTTCTCCTCCCTTTCATCTTCCTCTCCTCACCTCTTATCTTCCTTTCCTCCTTTTTCTCATCTCCTTTCCTCTCTTCCTTTCTCCCCCTCCTCCCTTCTCTACTTTCTTCCTTCCTCTCTCCTTTCCTTCTTCCTTTTCCTCTCCCCTACTCCTCTCTTCCTCTTCCCATTCCTACCCTCTCTCCTCTCATTCTCCCTTCCATCTTCCTCTCCTCACCTCTTATCTTCCTTTCCTCCTCTCCTCTCCTCCTCTCTTCCTTTCTCCCCCTCCCTCCCTTCTCTACTTTCTTCCTTTCTCTCCTTTCCCTTTCCTTCTTCCCTACTCCCCTCTTCCTCTTCCCATTTCTACCCTCTCTCCTCTCATTCTCCCTTCCATCTTCCTCTCCTCATCTCTTTCTTCCTTCCCTCCTCTTCCTCTCCTCTCCTCTCCTCTCTTCCTTTCCTTTTCTGTTGTTGTGGTTATCTCTTTTCAATTCTCAACTGGTGTGTTTTCCGGATGATATGAAGCACTTCAAGTTTTATGCTCCTTGTTTCAAATCTCCTGAAACCTCTCGGGTGAACCGATCTGGCTATTGTGCCGTTAAGACTCCCAGAAGATTTCAATCTTTCGTCTTGTTAACGATCCAGCCTCGCCATTGGAATATATTGTCCTCTCTCCACCGAGCAGCCTCCTCCGTGTTTTGTTCTTTGTTACACCAAACATTAAATAACGAGGAAAGAAAAAAGAAAAATCTGGACCTCGCGCTTTTTCTGTACTTCTCCCACACGGTCAATACGTTACTTATTGCTGCAAAAGCTATTCTACGGTAAATTGCTCTTTATTTTATTAACCAGAGATGCTTATGCAAATGGACTTGCCCCTTGCATAGAAGGAGTCAGCTGGTCATCAACAGAGAGGACCCATAATCCACATTAAGCAACTGGCTTGGTAGTACAATGTAAAGTCTTGGAGCTGTCAATCCGACTAAATCTTCCAAGTCTTGAAAAATCTCGAATTTAATCTTTTTGTAAACTGAGATGAAGAGTCCATTTGGGTCAAATATGTTCTTTTCCCTGCGGAGATCTGGGTCAGGGGTCAACTCCCCAGAAACCCAGCAGGCTCTGGCCATGAGAACAGGCTGATGGAAATATTCCCCACTGTTTGATCGGGTCCCAGCAGCTCAGAGACAATAACAGATGTAATAATACAGGTGTAGTAGTGCCTTTCAGGAGAATGGAGTGGAATGGAGCAGAGAGAAAACAATAGAATAGATAATAGAATAAAGTAGAATAGAAAGTAGATTAGAATAGACAATATAGAATAGAATACAGAACAGAGAATAGAATAGAATTAATAGAGAACAGAACAGAATTACCGGTAATAGAGAATAGAATAGAATTAATAATTAATAAAATAGAATTAATAGAGAATAGAGTTGAATAGAATAGAATTAATAGAGAATAGAGTAGAATAGAATTAATAGAGGATAGAATAGAATTAATGAATAAAATAAAATTAATAGAGAATATAATAGAATAGAATTAACAGGGAATGGAATAGAGTTAATGAATAAAATTAATAGAGAATATAGTAGAATATAATTTAATAGAGAATAGAATAGACTAGAATACAGAATATAGTAGAATAGAATTAATAGAGAATAGAATAGAACAGAGCTGGAAGGAACCTTAGAGATCTTGTAGTCCAAACTTCTAGTCCTTGAATTACAATTGCCCTTGGGATCAGAGTTTCCATCGCTAAGCATGGTGGTTGTTTAGTAAATTGTGGCTGATTTTACAACTTTTTGTCACAATTGTTAAGTGAGCCGTTGCCATTGTTAACTGAATCAGAGGGTGGTTGAGCAAATCTGACTCTCCCCACATAACTTCGCTTGCCAGAAACCAGCCAGGAAACTCACAGTTGTTGATCAGCCGACCCTGGGATGCTGCAACCATCCTAAATAACATAATGGATGGCCAAAACCATCTAAACTTTGATGATGTGAACATGGGGATGCAGTTGTAAGTACAAGGACCGGCCTTAAGCCACTGTTTCTCAGCACCCTTGTGACTTCAAACAGTAAATGAGTGGTTGTAAGGGGAGGACTACCTTATGCGGTTGGGCGAGTAATTGCCTGACATGAGGTTATAATTGTCAAGATGGGCCCCGTCCATCCCATGAGCCATGGCTTCCTTCCCCAGGTGAGGGGGGATGCGGTTGAGTTGAGTCCCCCCCAAAAGAAAAGTTGCCACCGGCCAGATTAGCTAAGAAGTTTAAAAACATGTCAGCCAGATGTTAGAAATGGAACCAGACACCAGGTACATATTACCACATGTGGACATGTGCAAAAGCAAAGAAATATTGGACAAACATGGTTAGAAAAAAGGTTAAAGTAGCACCTGGATTATAAACCAGAAATATCTTGTTACCTGAAAAGTATAAGGGCAAATTTATATTTAATATTATGTGTTTTGACAGCAGCAACAATGATTTCTAGATGACCTCCAAGGTCCCTTCCAACTCTGTTAAATCTTGTTATCTGTAATACAATACAATACAATAGCAGAGTTGGAAGGGACCTTGGAGGTCTTCTAGTCTAACCCCCTGCCTACACAGGAAACCCTATACCATTCCAGACAAATGGCTATCCAACATCTTCTTGAAGACTTCCAGTGTTGGGGCATTCACAACTTCTGGAGGCAACTTCTGTTCCACTGATCAATTGTTCTCACTGTCAGGAAATTTCTCCTTAGTTCTAAGTTGCTTCTCTCCTTGATTAGTTTCCACCCATTGCTTCTTGTTCTACCCTCAGGTGCCTTGGAGAATAGCTTGACTCCCTCTTCTTTGTGGCAGCCCCTGAGATATTGGAACACTGCTATCATGTCTCCCCTAGTCCTACTTTCCTGCAACCGTTCTTCATATGTTTTAGCCTCTAGTCCCCTAATCAGCTTTGTTGCTCTTCTCTGCACTCTTTCTAGAGTCTCAACATCTTTTTTACATTGTGGCGACCAAAACTGGATGCAGTATTCCAAGTGTGGCCTTCCCAAGGCCTTATAAAGTGGTATTAACCCTTCACGTGATCTTGATTCTCTCCCTCTGTTGATGCAACCTAGAACTGTGTTGGCTTTTTTGGCAGCTGCTGCACACGGCTGGCTCCTATTTAAATGGTTGTCCACTAGGACTCCAAGATCCCTGTCCCAGTTACTACTATTGAGCAAGGTACCACCTATACCGTACCTGTGCATTTCGTTTTTCTCGTCTAAATGTAGAACCTTACTCTAGAAATGGTGTAAGAAATTGTGTAGGGTCTCCTGCTTGGGCAGGAGGTTGGACTAGATGACCTCCAAAGTCCCTTCCAACTCTTTTAAATCTATTATCAGAAATGGTGCAGGGTCTCCTGCTTGGGGGAGGTTAGAGTAGATGACCTCCAAGGTCCCTTCCAACTCTGTTAAATCTATTATCTATCAGAAATGGTGCAGGGTCTCCTACTTGGGTGGGGGGGTTGGACTAGATGACCTCCAAGGTCCCTTCCAGCTCTGTTAGTAATCTGACTCCCCCCCCCTTCCCAGCCGGGGGAGGAGCCCGCGGGGGCCTCACCTGAGCAGGGGCGGTGACGGGCGGGCGGCGCAACCAATGAGCGCCCCGCCTGCGCTCACCTGTGCACCTCGGCAGCGGAGCGAGCGAACGAGCGAGCGGACGGCGGGCAGGGCGAGCGGAGCGGCGATGGCGGCGCAGGGCTGGCTCTGGGGGTGCCTCTTCTTCGCAGGTTGGGGTAAGGAAGCGGGGGTGGGGGGCGATCGGGGGCTGGGGAGGAGGGCAGGCAGCCCAGACACGGGATCAAGCTCTTGGGGATTGCGGGAACCTCCCGGGGGGGGGGGGGAGAAACCAAGAAAACTCCCATTAAGAATGGGGGCCACGGAGGGAAATTGGGGTGACTAAGTAACCCCCACTCCATCCCGTGCCCCTCCCCCATGTCTCCCCCCTCCCGATTGTCGCCTTTTATTTGACCGCATTGACTTTCCCAAACAGAATAAGAGCTGGAAGGGACCTTGGAGGTCTTCTAGTCCAACCCCCTGCTCAAACAGGAGGCCCTCTAATTCTTTTTGGGGCGGGCAACACTAGCTATTGTATGACTGGCGGGGCTCCTTTTGATTGATTTGCTTTTGATTGATTTCCAAGATTTCTCTCTCTTCCTCCTCTTCTGCTTGCCTTTTGTTTTTAATCTTGGTTTCTGGAAGGAGCGGCTGGAGCTAAGCCATGGTTTGTTTAAGCAAGGGTAAAGCAGCGAAGGCATGAGTTGAGGTTGAGTATAAACCCGTGTTTGTCAATCATGCCACTCTAAGATGGGGGGGCTTCAATTCCCAGAATGCCCCAGCCAGCAAAGCTGGCTGGAGCATTCTGGGAGTTGAAGTCCACCCATCCTAGGGTGGGCAAGATTGTGAAATGCTCCTTAAAACTCTCAAAGCTGCATGGATTTCGTGTCAAGTGTCTTTTGGTTTCCTAAAAAAAAAAAAATACAAAATGCTAGACTGTATCCGTATCGTTTGTTGTTGTTGTTGTTATTTGCGAAGTTGTGTCCGACCCCATGGACAATGTTCCGCCAGGCCTTCCTGTCCTCTGCCATCCTCCGGAGTCCATTGAAGCTCACGCCGGCTGCTTCGGTGACTCCATCCAGCCCACTTCCTTCTCTGCCATCCCCTTTTTCTTTGGCCCTCCATCGTTCCCAGCATGAGGCTCTTCTCCAGGGAGTCCTTCCTTCTGTATCATAGACACCCCCCAAAAATCCCAGTTTGAACCAATCCAAACTTCAGGCTAAACTGGCCTCTGACTTTGAGATGTTAGTTGGCAAACTTTTAATTTAATTGTCTTCAAATCCTGCCCCGCTTTCTAGCTTGGGGATCTCTTTGGCTCGGTTTGGCTGTTTGCAGTTTGCAAAAAATAATAATAATAATAAAAGTTTCAAAAGGTGAATGTCCAACCGAGCTTTGGCGGAGGGAGGGGTAGTTTCAGGGCTAACTCCCGCGGGACGGCGTGGGTGGACAAAACAGGATTTCATTCCTGATAAATTCACCAATGAGCTCGAAACCAAAGCCCGAAAAGGTACCGGGCACTTTTGAGTCACTTTTCTCTCTTGAAAAATAATTGTTGAAAGGGAGGGCGAGAACAAGACGCATCATGTTTCTGTTGTTTTTGCAAGGCACACCCAGGTTTTTCTGGAAAGGTGAGCGGGCACACGGACCCCCCCCCTTTCCAGGCCTGGCCTGGGCCAGCTCTAGTTATTCCTCCTGTTGTTGGGGAGGGTATGTCTTGGGGATTTAGGATCTCGGCATTCCCGAAGGCTTTTTCCAAAGGGGTTAAGGACAATTAATGATCAAAGTCTGGAAAACCACAGTAGAGAATGGTTGAGTTCCCTTCAAACTCGATCTGGCTTGGTATCGCAGGAATATTCATGCCACGTTAAAAAAGGGAAGCATCGGGAAGGTAAAGAGGGGCTCTGCCTGTTTTTCTGTTGTTGTTGATGCTCATCAGAAATAAAGGAAAAGAAAGAAAGGAAAGAGAGGGAAAGAAACAAAGAGAAAGTGAGAAAGAAAGAGAAGAGAAACAGACGAGAAAGAGAGGATAGGAAATGAAACAGAGAAAGAGGCAAAGAGAAAGAGACAAAGAGTGTCAGAAAAGAGGAGAGAGAGAAACAGACAGAAAGAAATATAAAGCATAAAAGAGATAAAGAGAAAGAAAGAAAGGAGAAAGGAACAAAGAGCAAGAAAGAGACAGAGAAGAAAGAAAGAAAGAAAAATGAAAGAGATAGATAGAAAGGAGAAGAAAGAAAAAGAGAGAAAGAGAAAGAGGAAAGAAAGAGAAAGAAAAAAAGAAAAAAGAAAGAAAGGGGAAGAAAGGTTGGTTGCTTGCTTGCTTTATGGTAGCTTCCAGTAATCTTTGCACAGTGGATATTACTGTAATGACAATGTAAAAAAGCAAGAAGAAAATACCTGAGGACCAATGAATCTGGTATTTACTACCATTAAAGCAAGATGGCTGGAACATTGAAAAGATTGGGAGATTACCGGCTGCTGACCTGGAGCCAAAAAGTTAGAAGTCAAGTGGAAAGGTGTGATATAACAGGGAGAGAAAGGCCAGGGAAACTAGGACAAAAGTAGAACTAGGAGACATAGGATTTCCCCACTTCACAGGGCAGAAAATGGGGCCAGCCTGTCTGAAGTTTCCTGTTGAAATGCAGATTGCCCTTTTCTAAGTGTTAAAAGCAAATAAATCTCTCTCCCTTCCTCAGATATATCTATATTCCCCCAGAATATTCATTAACGGATGCAGTTATTCTGGTTAATCTGAATTTCCCAAGTTTTGTGGGGTGGCGTGAAAGATTTCAGCAATGTAGCACCTTCGATCCCGTTCTCTCCTCCTGAATGTTTGGCCAGGGTTTAGAACGGGCAAAAGGAAGGTCCTGAAGTCATCAGCAGAAGCTAAATTGGCAGGAAACGATTCCTGATCCCTTCATTTCTTGCTTTGGGCCTGGAGTTTTGCCTAACAGAAGCCCCAGGTGGGTATTTGCATTCCTGAGAAAGTGTGAGACAACAAAAGGGAATGACTCACTTCAGAGAGAAGCTAAAGGGGAAGATTAAGAATTTTATTTAGTTTCTTGTGTGTGGCTCAATTATTTTCACTCAGGGGGGAGGGTGGAAAGGAAGGAAGGAAGGAAAGAAGGAGAAGGAAGGAGAAAGGATGAAGGAGGGAGGGAAGGAAAGAAGGAGAAAGTAAGGAAAAATGGAGAAGGAGAAAGGAAGAAGGAGGGAGGGAAGGAAAGAAGGAGAAAGAGTAAGGAAAAAGGAGAAGGAAGGAGAAAGGAAGAAGGAGGGAGAGGAAGGAAGGAGAAATAGAAGAAGGAAGGAAGGAGAAATAGAAGAAGGAAGGAGAAAGAGGAAGGAGGGAAGGAAGGAGAAAAAGGAACGAAGGAGAAGAAAGACAGGAGGGAGGGAGATGAAGGAAGGAAGGAGAAATAGAAAAAAGGAAGGAGAAAGGAAAGAAGGAAGAAGAAAGGATGGAAGGAGAAGGAAAGAAAGGAGAAGGAGGAAGGCAGGAGGGAGGGAGGAAGGAGAAAGAAGAAGAAGGGAGGGAGGGAAGGAAGGAGAAGGAAGGAAAGAAGGAAGGAAGGAGAAAGAGAAGAAAAGATAGGAACAAGGAGAGAGAAAAAAGAAAGAAAGAGAAAAGAGAGAAATAATGTTAACTAACTTCTGTTTACAGTCATCTTAGCACAGGTGCCCTTACTACTAGAGTAGCAGCCCTTTCACTATTTGGTGAGTTTTGGGGGAAACGGGAGCCTGGCTTTTCCGTGGGAAGAGAGAGAGCGACTAACAATATTGGCCATCTAACTTTCCTTTTTGGCTTCATCCGTGCCAAGCTCAGAGGTGCCAGGTCAGAGCAGGGTTGGAGAGAGGGAGGATGGGAAGGCAGGCCTCTTTGGGAGCTGTCAATTAGAATAGAGCTGGGAGGGACCTTGGAGGCCCTCTAGTCCAGCCCCCTGCTCAAGCAGGAGACCAGATACCATCCCAGACATGTAGCTGTCCAGTCCCTTTTTAAAAACCTCCTGTGATTAAACTCCCACGATTTCTGGTGGCAAGCTGTTCCACTGATTAATTGTCCTCACTGTTAGGAAATTCCCCCTCAGTTCCAGTTTACTTCTCTCCTTGAT